>NW_027185395.1:1951761-2041761 GCF_022577435.1 Embiotoca jacksoni
TTACCGGATGACTGATCTTCTCTTTGGGAGATTACACACCGGCTCACTTCCTCTTGCCAGCGGAAACAGAGACTTCCTGGAGGAAGGCCTGAATGTTTGATGTTCCTGAATGCACCATTGGGGTTGTTAAAGGACAATTCCAGTGTGTTTGGAACTTTTGGCAGATTAAAAACATTTTCTTTTAATATTGAGTCTCAGAGCAAACACACCAGTTATTTCCTGACATGAAGAGAGGTGGAAAAATATAGAAGACGAGCTGCAATGCTGGAATTGTCCCTAAAAACAAACCGTGTTGTAAAACCTCCGACCTGAAAACACCTGGAGGCCTTTAAATCACTTTTCAGAGCAGAGTTAGAAGATCAGTTGGCAGCAGTTGGTTTTAGTTCGCAGTGTTGGCTGCTGGTGTCGAGGTGAACGAGGCGTCGCGTACAGTCTGAGGCACATTAAAGGCTTTGTCTTCTTCATGCGTGAAGTCTGCATAGTTGCTTCCGTGTGAACGTGGCCCGTTTCAGGCCCGTTCCTCCTTCATGTGAAGCTCCTTCACTTCAGTTTTCAGGGAGACGACCGTCTCTTCTTCATCTCCTGCACTGCCACCTGCAGCGGCGCCCCGTCCGTGACATCACAGCGACGTGACGGTGGTGGACCTGACGGAGTGGGCGGGGCCCGCAACCCCGCAGGGAGGAAGCAGCGGCGGACACGGAGCAGAGCAGGGGAAGGCGAAGGAGAACGGACGCGCCGCCGACCAGCCGTGAGCCTCGGCCAGCTCCGACGGGAGGCTCTCGGCCAGCCGGGTCAGCTGCTCCTCCCCCTGCCGCACCAGGTCGTCCAGGCGCCGCTGGCCCATCAGCAGGGAGGGTTTGGTGCTGACGAAATGTCGGTAGTCTTGAAGCTGCGGTTCGGTGAGGTAGCGGGACAGGATGCCGTGGACCACGCGCTGCCGCCGGTCCAAGTTCTCCTTCAGCTCCCGGGCGTCTTCAGTTTGACGGAGCAGCAGGGAGCGTTTGTGATGGAGGGAGTCCTGAGGAGGAGGACCACAACATTCATGTTCATTACTGATGCAAACAAAATGGAAACTGCAACAGAGGACAGAGTTTCAACACCAGCTGTCACAGACATCTGTCACAGACATCTTGTCACCGTGCTGCCTGTTTCCATGACGACATTTTTCAAAGTCACAACAGGAAAAACATTCATAAACGTCACAGAATGAATGAGGGCTGAATTCCATTTAGCTGCTTCAGTTTTAGGGTCCGAGTGTTGTTCATGCTGGATCACCGTCACTGACTGGAACACTTGAACAGCCATCCTTACATTTAGTACATATCACCTCACATGCTGGCTTTTAAACTGTGCACTGATAACAAGCTGGATGGTCCCTCTCCTCTTTGGATGCAGCGTTCATGATTTCCAAAAAGAATCTCATCAGACCACAGGACAGTTTTCCACTTCACCTCAGTCCATCTTAAATGATCTCGGCTCCAGAGAAGATGTTTCTGGTTTATATGATATGCAAATCATTATATTCTGTTTTTATTTACATTTTACAGTGTCCCGCCAACTTTTTTTGTAAACGGCGTCATAGTAACATGCTAAATGGTAGCATTTAACGTGCTAACGTGATGATCTCAGGACCGTTTCAGTGGTTAAACTGCTAAATGTCACTTTAGCTCCCTCTGGTGGAGAGCAGGAGAAACATAAAACATTCTTTACGTGGAGCTGCAACAGCATTAAAGCTTCCTAAAATATTGAGAACTAACTCACCACCTATATAAAAACACTTATATATCTTATATATATATAAATATCCTGAATCTGACGGATTCACTTTCTGAATATTAGATGGGGTATTTTAGAACAAGTTATAAAACATTTTTGTTTTCTCATTAATAAGCAGCAAATGAATTAGAAAAGCAGTGAAAGTTAACATTTGGTCGGTGAGTTCTCATGAACGTTAACGTTTCTTTTCATTGCTGCTCTGTGGTCAAGAACTCCCGTCTGTTACTAAACCAGACTAAACTAGGACCTCTGAAATCATCGTGGTGGATATTTATATCTATATTATTTGATGTTTTACAGGCTGAAGTCGTCGTTTGGTTCTGTTTCCCGCCCTTTTGAAAGCCTCCTAGCGGCTGAAACCTTCCCACAGCACTGCAGGTGAGCTTCCTGTGAGCTTCCTGTGAGCTTCCTGTGAGCTGAGTCCTGCCTCACCTTCTCCTCCACGGCGTCCTCCACCGGCAGCTCGTCTCTGGTTAGAGCGAGCAGAGATCTGTCGATCCTCGACAGCCGGCTGCACAGAGACAGAAGGAGGTTCACGATCTTCTCCAGATCCCCTGCAGACAACAACAAGGTCACCACCTCTGATATCGTATAGACGAGTTGACGCTTTATGAATCTGACAGCAGAGCGTGTTTGTTCCGACGTCGTACCGATGAACATGCTGTACTTCTCCCTCTCGTTGTGTTTCAGGTGTTCCTGCACCAGCGTCTCCACGATGCTCCCCAGGACCCAGTGACGCCTCTGCTCCTCACACAGCGCCTCCTTCTCCCGCTGCAGAGCTGCCACGCTGCTCCTCAGGGCCTCACACAGCGCCACCTGGTGGACAAACAGGTCAAACGTGAAGATACCCGGGAGGTTCATCTGCGACTGCTGGACATGTTTCCTGAATCACAGCGGTCTAAAACTAGAAGACGGACTGACGGACCGGATGTGATGACATGTCTCTGTTTATTTAATGGTTTGTTTCTCTTCATATTTTTTGCCGTGCATGTAAAGTAATTTATTCATTGAATAGTTCAATTTTATAATAATAATAATAATACAAATAATAATAATAATGCCACTACAACCAAAAAAGTTGGGATGCTGTGTACTATGTAAACGAAAACAGAATGCAATGATTTGCAAATAACATAAACCCATATTTAATAAAAAAAAATAGACCAAAGACAACATATCAAATGTTGAAACTGAGAAATTGTATTGTTTTATGAAAAATATCTGCTCATTTTGAATTTGATGGCAGCAACATGTTTTAAAAAAGTTGGGAGAGGGGCAACAAAAGTTGTGTAACGATAACGATAAAATTGCTCACTTTCAACATTTAAAATGTTGTCTTTAGTCTGTTTGCAATTAAATATGTGTTTACCTATTATTGCATTCTGTTATTATTTACATTTGATTACTTTTTTGGAAACAAGGTTGTAATTATCATCTTTCTAATTTCATTGAGAGATGTTTTTTTTTTTTACCTTTCTCTTGTTGAGGTCCTTCTCCTCCTCATCCAGATCGGTCTCCTTCCCTCCATCTGTCGTCGGGCTGTCAGCAGCATCGCAGACGCCATCTTGGATCCTGGGAGGTAAACAAGACTGTTTACCTACTTTTATCATGTTTGATTTATTTAAGGGGATTTTTTTTTAACGCCACACTGCTGCTGCTCATGTTTGTAAAGAGGCATCACATCATAATAAAGTATCTATCTATCTGTTATCTATCCATCTATCTATCTATCTATCTATCTATCTATCTATCTATCTATCTATCTATCTATCTGTTATCTATCTATCTATCTATCTATCTATCTATCTATCTGTTATCTATCTATCTATCTATCTATCTATCTATCTATCTATCTATCTATCTGTTATCTATCTATCTATCTATCTATCTATCTATCTATCTATCTATCTATCTATCTATCTATCTATCTATCTATCTATCTATCTATCTATCTATCACATTTTTCAGTAAATTGAGCAAAAGGAAGGAAGATGGAGGAAGGAAAGAAAAGGAAGTCATGGCTGGTTATAGATTAAAATAACAGACAGGGAAACATAGAAACATACTAACAAATGAACTGAAAAAGAAACAGAAAATAAAGGTACTAGAAGGACCTGAGGTGTAAAATTGTGTAATTTTTTCTGTCATACACATCTTTAGTCTTTCAATTCTTTATTTTATAGTAAACTTAAAAAACTCTTGTCAAGTAAAAGCAAAACATCAGAGATGAAGGAAAAACAGCATAAAAACAGGAAAAGGAAAATTAAATCGAAAATGTAAAAAGCAGACAGGTGGAGAGAAGCCTAATAAATCTGATGATGAACCATGTTGATGCTGTTGAGCAAATCTGTTACATGATCTGGCCACTAGGGGTCAGTGTTGTTCAGCTGTTTAAACTGCAGGACGCCGTCTGTCTGTCTGTCTGTCTGTCAGTCACACTGATCTGAGGACGCACATGAATCCATCAGTAATAATATCAGTAATAAAGCTGCAGACAGACGGAGGACGTCTCCTGAATGAAGACATCTTCATAATGGAGTATTTTTATATTTCAGTGCTGCTACTTTCTGTCTCAACACGCTGCTGCTGCCATGAGGTCAACACCGTCCTCCTGCTGACCAAGTGGAAAAAAGTTCACCTCAAAGTTATAAAACCTGAAAACAAGGTAACGGACATTTGTTCCCTGAGTTTGTCCTTAAGGTAGCACGTCTCTACCAAAAATAGTATGTTACACTAAGTAGTACGCCAGAAACAGATTTAGTATGTCCCAATACACAGTATGTTAAGTGTAGGACGCCAAAAGTACCAGGATGTTCTACTACATCCGGTCTTATTTCACAGTCTGCAGGTCAGCGTGATACTCCAGCTGTTCTGACCCACAATCCTCTGCAGCATCGACTGAGCTGTCGAGACAGTTGGTGGTGCTGAAGCTCCGCCCACAAAAGGAAGAAGAAAAAGAAGAAGCTCTAAAACGAAGCGTCCTTGTTCTAGATCGGATCCTTCCTCTTTTTACTTTGAATGTTGAGAGTCAAAGTTAAAGGCACATTTGTATAATGAAGTCCCAGTTGTACACACACTACATGCTACAGGACATACTTTGTAAGGGGAGCTGCAGTACGTACGAAAAATAAAAAGAAATAGGATGCGCTCTGGAACGCAGGGATGTTGCCTGGAGGAGGAGGCACTGCCTGGAAGGCAAAATTTAGGGAGAACAAGTATTTTTCTCAGTAAACGCTGTGGATTACATGAAGCCTTCATCTGCAGGATGAACTCTGATGCACACAGTAACCCTCCTGCAGATACCAGCGTTCACACACCGCTGCACAGTTCCTCTGGGAACCATTCATATTTATATGATGTTCCACTCGACAGTCACTATGGTGAGACACCCAGTAGAAATGTTGATCAGGTTAGTCTGGTGTCTCCTGTCCTGGTGACGATGCCACCACTGTCCTACTTTCACACTCAGTCAACAAGGAATCAGAGTTTTACTTCCACCTCAGCTCATCAATCAAATCTGCTCCAAGACCTCAAATAAACATGATCTGGTGTTCAGTGGCAGCTGTTTTCATGATTGGAGAAGTAATCACATGATGGAAATATCTGTTCGTTCAAAAGATGTGTTTTCAACCTCAGTGTCCAGATGTGACCACGTGTCTTCACCTCAGGGGAAAGTTCGGAGGAGCCACTAAACGTCGGTCAGAGCAAATCCAGGGAAATAAAATGAAAAAAGCACATTTCCCCTCGTTAACGAGTCCAAAGCTTTAAGAAGAAGCTCCATGTTTGTTTCTAACACAGGAGCAGCCGCAGATTTAAATATCGTCCACGGTGTTGATCATACTGCTGTATCCTGCCCTCATGTCATTTAAACTCAGATTGAACTATTAAAAATGCACAACGTCCGTCAGCTGTGAATTCTAAACCTCAATATTTGCATGGAAACAATAAATTACAGCTTTGCCAGAGGGATTAAGAACGGAGACGTCACCAACATCCTACAATCAAAGGATAAAACTAACATACATAGTGAAGAAAGCCTACAATAGAGACTCAATACTGGACTCATTATTCATTATACAACAAGTAGCTCCGCCCCCAGAGATCTGATTGGTCAACTGAATATCTGGAACAAATCATCATGACATCACACCCTGCTGATCACTAGAAATATCTCTCCACCTCCTCAACGGGAACATAGAATTAGAATAGAGTTTCATATAACATGTAATATAATGTAGTTTCTACTTGTTATAGTTCTATTAAATGACCCATTTGGTGAAATCCTAGCGGCGGCTAGCTGGACCGGTTTGGTTTGAACACACGACACGGTGCTAAAATGTTAAAAACACGAGTCCATGGATATCTTTGTTCATCAGATATCTTTGTTCATCAGGTATCTTTGTTCATCAGATATCTTTGTTCATCAGACATCTTTGTTCATCAGATATCTTTGTTCATCAGATATCTTTGTTCATTAGATATCAGATATCTTTGTTCATCAGATATCTTTGTTCATCAGGTATCTTTGTTCATCAGATATCTTTGTTCATCAGATATCTTTGTTCATTAGATATCAGATATCTTTGTTCATCAGACATCTTTGTTCATCAGATATCTTTGTTCATCAGATATCTTTGTTCATCAGATATCAGATATCTTTGTTCATCTGATATCTTTGTTCATTAGATATCAGATATCTTTGTTCATCAGATATCTTTGTTCATTAGATATCAGATATCTTTGTCCATCAGATATCTTTGTTCATTAGATATCAGATATCTTTGTTCATCAGATATCTTTGTTCATTAGATATCAGATATCTTTGTTCATCAGATATCTTTGTTCATTACATATCAGATATCTTTGTTCATCAGATATCTTTGTTCATCATATATCTTTGTTCATCAGATATCTTTGTTCCAACCAGACTAAGCTAGCTGATCAGTTTAGTGTTTCTATGTTCTGTATTTATTCAGTTGGAGACTAGAAATCCTCTCTGTTGCTAAGGTGGTTGCTAAGGGTCCTGGAGTAGTAAAGATTGCATACGTTACATAAAAGTCTACTGATGTGACTGGTTGTTTTCCAGTTGTTAGTTATACCCCTTGTGTTGCCATGGAAATGGAGACCGCACTAACATAAGGCTTTATATTTTGAGAGTGAATTGTTCCAGAATATGAACACATTTAGATTACAGGTTTTATTTCATAACTTGTTGTATAATCGCAATATTACACTCTCTTGTGTAATATTGCTGAAGAGTCATTTTTATTAAATATCTTTTCTAAAGATATGTGTGACATTTTATTAACCTTGAATAGCCTGTTTCAGGAGTTTTTTTTATGTAAGACCTGCTTCTCTGATTGGCTGGAGGTGTGGCCACAGGGTCACCTCAAAGCCAATCAGCAATGACAACAGTGACAAACAACAACATTTGTAGTTCGTCTGAGGTCTTTCTGCAACGCGTTCCTGACCGTGTATCCCGGGGAGACGCTGCCTCTGAACTGAAGGCCGTCTGTCGTCGTGAACATCGCGTTCACCGACAAACCAAAACACATTCGACATGCCACCGACTTTACAGGCCACGAGCTGCATAGACAGAAGAAGTTGGTGACGTTCCTCCTCCGATAAGAAAAGGAGGCTGTCAGCAGCGCGGTGAGGATGATGTATGTAGGTTTACAGGAAGTCCATTTCCCCCCGACGTTTATCTGAGGCTTCAACCTTCAGGCTAAACAAACAGTCGTCATGAAGGGCTCTGTCCTTCTGTTACATAAACCTCTTTAAAGGAAACCCACTTTTCCTTGCTGCTCTGTCTGAGTAGTCGGAGAGTCCTAGTGAGTTTAAAATATTCCCGAAGCTGTTTTAAGATATTTAAAGGTGTAACACATGATGTTCAAATTACCTGTCGTCCAGTCGAGCGCTGCCTCGGCGCTGCCACTGTGATTTACCGGTCAGTTTGCTGTTTGGAAAGATCTCCTCCATCAGCTCGACGGTGGATTTACTGCCCCATGTGTCCAGCAAGGGCGCCAGAGAGTGGTCCTGCAACACCTGGATGCAGTGAACAAAGAGGATTAAAAACGACAAGACAGGTAGGAAGACTTAGATAGATAGTAAGTATAATGGAAGAGTCAGAAGTAGCTATGACTCTGAGAAAGGAAGCATTTAAAGTCTAAAGAGCAGGAAGTGACCATATTTGGATGAGCTGAGGGAGGAGCCAGCGGTGGATCTGACCGATCTGATTTTATGGTTTTATGGACGTAGCTTCAGGTCTGTAAAATGGTTCTGATCCAGAAGTGTCTTAAGCTGCAACACCAGCGAGTGCCACTAGAGGTCGGCTCCAAAAAGCCTCCGGCTCCATAGACTCCCATTCAACTTCTCTCATCAAATCCAAAGTGAATAAAATGTGTCCATCAGTTATCTCGGTGTTGTTAGCTAAAGTCACTCCTTCTTATTAGTTTTCTGGAGGTCCATCTGAAAATAATCCCTCATTCATTAGAAAAGAAGATTCAAGAACACCTGTTTTTGGGGGCGTGTCTGTTTGATTGACAGGCCTGTGGTGCAGTCAGGTTACAGTTATCGGTGGGCGGGACGTAGTATCATCAGGTTTCCAATCAGATCGGTCAGATCCACCTTTGGCTCCTCCCCCAGCTCGTCCAAATATGGTCACTTCCTGCTCCAAACCGCTCTGAACTAGCAAAGATGGTGACGGACAGAATCTGAACTGGAGGATTCATAACGTTCACAAACCAACGGGTGACGTCACCGCTGGTTGCTGCTTGGTGTAAACCCTTCCACTGCTGCCATTGTTGGAACTACTTCAACATCATCACACTCAGCCTGCAGCACTTGAAGGTAAAGTAGGAACTCGGTACATGAAGGTAACTGTTGTTACCCACCAGCTGCCGAGCCAGCGCCTCCACTCTCAGCTCCTCAGACGTCTGCTCCCTCTTGGGCAGCGGCAGGTACTCGAGGCCGAGGTGGAGCTCTGCTGTGGTGGACGTGGTGACGGAGGTGATGATGGAGGCCTGTGGTTTCAGGGGAGGATGGAGGCTGGACATGGGTGGAGGAGAGACATGGGAGGAGGGGATCCCTGGAGACGACTGACGGGTGGGAACGGTGGAGTTGTTTAAAATCTGTGGACTAAAGACAGAAATGGAAAAATAGTCCATAATGGTAATAATTTAATTTAGAATTTAAAATACAAATATTGGGAAAAAGCCAACCTTGCTGCTGTCTGCTGTTCAGCTTCCTGCTCCAGCTGAAGGGGAGGAGGAGGAGGGGGGAAGTCCTCCATGATGTTTATGTCTTTGACAGGCGGAGGAGGAGGAGGAGAAAGAGGAGGTGGAGGGGGAGGGCTTTGGAGGAAGACCTCGTCGAAGTCCTCCAGCTGGACGCCTGTGGAGGTTTCTAGAGGATGCTGCTGGTTGATGGGGCCGGAGAGGCTGGACTCAGAGATCCGCAGAGAGGACAGGCGGACGGACGGACAAGAGGACGGGGGGGAGGAAGAGGAGGAGGTGATGTCCTTCCTGTTTGCTGCAGGTTGGACATGTGGAAGAGTCACCGGTGAGACCGGTTTGTTGTCCTCTGCAGGGTGTCCTCCTCTCGTTTCCAGACTGAAGGCTCTGCCTCTGGACGCGTCTCTCGCCGTGTCCTCCGACACGCTGCCGTCACTCAGACTGTGTCTCGTCTGTCTGTCTGTCTCGCCGTGACCGGCGCCGCCGTGTGGGATCTCTGGGAAGGTGATGGCGTCCATGTTGGCCAGGCTGAGCCGCTCGGCGGCCTGCCACTCGGCTGCGCCTCCGTCCTGAGGCCCCGGGGGGGAGAAGGGGCAGGGCAGGCCGACGGAGGCCGCCAGGGTGGAGGTGCTTTGGGCCCGCTGGCGCTCGCCGTTCCTCTGGCGCTCCCTACGAGTGACGGGAGTGTGGGCGGAGCCTGAGTCTACGATCAGACAGTCACAGGAGGAGAACATGAAGCATGCGCTCGTTATTCAGGAATAAGACAATAAAAAAGGATTCAATAGGCCACAAGTGTTTGGTTCTCCTCACCAGGAGGAGGTGCTGCAGGCTGGAAGGTGTTCACAGTGTTCTGCTGAGCAGGTTTGATGTCTCCTGGAATATCTGAAGGTCTGAGAGACAGATAAAGACAGAATTAAAGAAACATGTCATAATGTTGAGTTTTATTTGTTTCTGACAGAGCAGTCTGGTATCGGGCCAAACCGGCTGAGCAGCACACGCATTCATACTAACATCATATTTAACACGCCAGAAACAGATTTAGTGTGTCCCAGTACGTAGCATGTTAGATGTAGGACGCCAAAAGTACCAGGATGTTCTACTACAGCCGGTCCTATTCTGCAGCCTGCAGGTCAGCGTGATACTCTGGATGTTCTGACCCACAATGCTTTGCAGCGGAAGATATGTCACATCCACTGGGCTGCAGAGACAGTTGATGCGCTGAAGCTCCGCCCACAGAGTGTGTTTGGCCTGTTCCCTGAGACCTGCTGTCAAGTAAAGAGCCTGAACGGACTGTCTGTCTGTCTTCTAACACCAATCCGCAACTAATACCATGAAGTAGGGACAGAAAGAGGGACATCACCAAAACAGGTGGCAGAAGTTCGTTTCCTGAGTTGTCTGAAGGTTTTTGGTGTCTCAGATCCAGTTTGTCAGTTGTGCCATCTGATTATGTTACTTCCAGACAGACTCACACGAAACGGGGGTGAAAAGCCAGTTGTCATGGAGACAGGGGGAGACGCAGTCGACTTAAAATAACAGGATAACTGTGCATATTTCCTGAGACTATCTCAGGACCTACATTCAAAGTGTTGCACTCAGAAGAGAAGATGTTGGTTTTATAAAAGAGTATCGACAGAGTCACTGACGGATGATTTAGAAAATGAAACACAAGAATACACGAGAACGTAATTTGATGTTAATATGTTTAAAACTGTGTTCTGGGCCGTCCACGTCTCCTCACTGATCGTAACCATTTCATCTCATCAGCCTCCACGCTGAGTAAACATTCCTCAGCTGACCTTTGACCTTCACATTTAGAGAGAAAACATATTTAGGAGGTAAGTTAATAAATCCCTGAAGACTGGAGCTTTTTCTGTCTCGCTGCCAGGGAGTGTTTCTTAGTTCCTCCCTCCATTCACTCCTCCTCTCCTTTCACTCCTCCTCTCCTTTGACCTCCATCTGAACTCCATCTTTTCCTCCCTCACCTCTCACCTTACTCTCCTCCTCCTGCCTGGAGTTTCATTAGAGACCATCTGAAGACCTCATTTTCCTTCCTACTTCCTGTCTTCTTTTTTTTTTTCCCTTTTACTGATTTTCTTACCACCTCCTCTTGTTCTACTAGATGTCACCTTTTCCTTTTAATCCTTCCCTTTCACCTCCTCTTCTTCCTCCCTCCTCCTCCTCCTCCTGCTCCACTCTCTACATCTCACCTGTCTCTCCTCTCGTCTACTTCTCATTGCCCTTCTTTTCGCCTCCACCTCTTTCCTTGTTGCCTTCCTCCTCCCTCCTTCTGTTCCCTGATTTCTTTATTCTAATGTTCAGTTGCTTCTTCCCTTCATCTCTTCTCACGGCAGCCCATTTTTCTTTTCACCTCCTCTTCTCTTCTCATCTTCATTTTTTCTTCTCCCCTCATCTTTCCCTCTCCTTCCTTTTCTCACTCCCTCCATCCTTCCCCTCCACCCCTTCCCCTCCCCCTCCCTCTCTGTGATGCCAGCAGCAGTGCACATGGACTCATAAGGCCAGAAGTTGGTTTTAAAATAGCAAAGAGCCCAAAGCACGCACAGGCAACAGCCTATTATGGAAAAAACATAGTCAGTAAATATCTGAATTTTCCATGATCCTTCATGTCTTCTGCAGGAAACAAACAACAGGCTGACATTTCAGAGAAAATAGTGATGTTTCATTTCATAAACCGAACAGTCAGAAAACATGAGAAGAGAGGACGTCCAGCTGAAGCTCCGCCGGACCGGAGAGACTTCAGCATCACTGTTCACTGATGGAGAGCGTTTTGTTTCAGAGTCAGACTGCTGTTACATGAAGAGGCAGAATAAATCTCTTCTGGTTGGAAAGCATCCTCACATTACTGTCAGTGCTGCAATCATCTGCACGGTGCTGATAAAGTTTACTGAACTGAACTGAGCCAGGCGAGAGGCCGAGGAGGCGGTGAACGGAGCGGCGACGTACCCGTCAGCAGCCAGAGCGCAGCGGCCGGGTTCAGAGATGAAGACGCCGAACATCCGGACATCACCGAGAAGGACGTTCTGCAAAACACACAGTTTCAGTCAGTTAACCAAATCACCATCTGGAGGCTCTTCACACAGGACGACTGTGCTTCTGTCAGCAGATTTCAAAAGAAACAGGACTTGTATGCATCATTTTAAACTTCCTGACTTTGAGTCAAAGTAACAGAAACAATCTGCCTGGAACTTTGCTCACTGTTTATCTGGAGACGGTTGCTGTCAAAGATAAACACTGACTCCTTGTTTCCACGAATTTCTACAACGGAGGTGGAGAGTTCAAAGTTAGTTTGACCCTTCGGGCCCCAATCTGGAGCCACATTCATGATAAATACACCCAGTTGAAATAAACCAGTTATCCTTTATATGACCTTTAACATATCATGATTTATTTATACAAGCTCCTTGATTTGGTTCAAATTACAATAAAAACAGACTTAAGGTATTTATTTATACAACTTTTTCCTGCATCAGTATTTGAGGTATTTATTCAGATAGGTTGACATTTATATGTATTTATATATCTATTCTTGCAGAGTGAGATAAGAGGTTTGTTACAAGGTAAAAACACCTAACAGCGACTCTTGTGGTTTCACAGACAGTTATGAGCTCCCTGCATGTTTTTTCCCAGAAGGTCAAACTCCTCCTTAAAAAAAAAAAAAAAAAAAAAAGAAGCAGTGAATAATCCAGGATTAGATATCTGTGTAAAGCTGTGGGTATTTCAGGAATTTCCTTTGAAGAGTCACTCGAATTTTACTGATTGGGAAAGCAGATTTAAAATGATTTAAGTCCATTTGCACTTTGGTTAAAGATCCCTGAGGGACACAGAATTTATATGGCATACATTTATATACTGTATTATTAAAAACCGGGCTCCAATATTCATTTATTAATTGGAAACTTATTATTATTAGTTCTAACAGTGTTTTTTCTTTATTTTCCGCTTCTTGTTGTTTCTTCAAAATTGTTCAAAAAACATACAAGTTGTATTAATCATATAAAACACTTACAGCCTCCATAGTTACTAAAAGTGTTTACAGACAAACGTTTGGTTTCATCCAGAGCTCACAGAGTGACTGAACTCAGTTTAGATGTGGACATACTGTAAGATCACAGTGTGTTTACAGGAGTCTTCTTCATGTGTATTATGGAACCACGGAGAGAAAGAGCCGCTCCAGACAGACTGAACTCTGGTCTGTGTGTCTCTGACCCATTTTAAGAAATAAATCCAGACATCAGCGATCACATGTCCGACCACAGACCTCATCACGGACCGGCAGCCTGCTGGGTCTCCACCGAGCTGTAAACCGTGAACCATCACGTCTGGGTGAACTCCAAACTACACGCTTTTACTGTTTCATTTGCTGGTGTGTGAAAAAGGGACATTTTGAATTTTGAGTTAGCTGCTCCAAAAAAAAAGAAAGAAAGAACTCAGTCAAAGCAGAGGAAGCTGTTTAAAGTAAGAAGTAGACTGAACTGTAATAATGTTTATGTGACAGGCTGCTCTGATCTTTGGAGAAGATAGAAGATGGATTCATCCTTTACTGCCGTCCTTTAAGGACTCTAAATGTGTGTATATATCTACAGTATGTGTGTGTGTGTGTGTGTGTGTGTGTGTGTGTATGCGTTATCTTTGCCGTCATCCACATCGGACAGCGCCCAGTCACCGTCTCCGTCTCTCTGGCACCTCACAGGAAACTCTGAGGATTCTGGGTATTTCCTGTGTGACTCATGGAAATCTAAAGGAGTCCTTCAATGTGTGTTTATACTGTAGATTTCTGTCCATCCAACTTGCTCACGTGCTTTATTTTAGACCAAACTGTTGAAGTAAGTCTGACTTTGAGATGTGTAAATTGGAAGATCTGCGCTGTTGGTTATAATAACATGAGACAGGATTTACAACAGAAATGATCTCAGTGGGAATCATCTGTTGTTGACAGTAAACACTAGAAATGTGCAGATTAAATTAGAAAGTAAAGCATTTCTGAACGTGTTTGACTGACAGCTGAAGCTCCTCGCTGGAAGACGTGATGTTGAACTCCAGCAAAAGTTGAGCCACTATTTTGCTGGACAGCACTTTTTATTTTCATCATGTTTATATACCATGATTATAAAAGATTTATAGTTATTGGAAAATAACTCAAAGCAGGGACACGTTAAAGAAGATTTAGTGAAACGTGTTACCTGCTTCGGTCTGTCTGCGGTGGGCGAGGAGCGGGAGCGGTAGTGTTGAGGAGACGTCTGTCTGTCCTCGCATCGCTCCAGGAGATCCTCAGCAGAGGCCGACCTCCCGGAGCTCTGGGCCGACCCGGCCCGCCACAGAGCCCCGTTCAGCTGCTTGGAGAGTCCCGGGTTGGGCTGAGGCTCTGCGGCCGGCTGCTCGAGGCCCAGGATCGAGTCTCTGCTGGAAGACTGACTCCGTCTGCTGATGAGATCCTGCTGGTTCTGGGCCTGGAGCTCAAGACTGGAGCCAGGAGGAGCACTGAGAGGAAAAAGAAAGACAAAGTTATTAACCTGTACGAGTCAGGGAACCTTCCAAGTCATCAGGTTTCAGACTCTCAATCCACACCGCTGGTGTCTAAGAAACAGCTGCTGGTTACCGAAGCAGCGGGAGCGGCGGAGGCCTCGGCGTGGTCACCCTGCCGGGGTAGAAGAGGTTGGACTGGAGGCTCCGCAGGTCAGCTCCGGGAGGGAGGGTGGAGCAGAGACGTCTGTCCTCGGAGGAGAGGCTTCGATCCGGACCGGAGTCCTGCAGGGACAGCAGGCTGGAGGTGGAGGACAGGCTGAAGGTGTCGGAGTAACAGGAGGAGACTGGAAACAAGCAGGGAAACAGATGAGGGAGGAAACTTTACACGCCATCTGTCCAACATCCATTCTTCAACCCCCCTCCCCCCACCTCACACACACACACACACACACACACACACACACACACACACACACACACACACACACACACACACACACACCTGCATGGTCGCTGCTCTCCGGCTGTATGAAAGCACTGCGAGGCCTCGATCCGCTCCTCCGTCCTCCCTCTCCTCTTCTAACGCTCCTCTTCCTCTCCACGTACTCGGCGAGAGCATCCTGCTGAACCTGCCGTAGGTCGGGCCTCGACGTGGCGGTCTGAGGAGCCCCGCCCCCAAAACGACTCGCCACAAGCTCAAACATCTTCCGCCGGTCCGCCACACTGGTTTCTGGCGGAGAGAGATTTCAGGATATCAGGCGTAACGTTTCCGTGGTGTTTGTTTGATGAAAACTGTTCAGACGTGTGTTTCCAGTTTTCATAGTACAGAACTGAACCCAAGATTACAAACTAAAACAGTTTGCTCTTGAAGGCTCAATGTTTAAAATCATCTGGAAAACTTTTCCTGTAAAAAATTCTTGCAAAATTATGATTTACATCTGAAATGTTCTGATCTAAGAAAAAGCATTACAGATAAAAATCCAGCATTCGGTGCTCGCTTTGGTACTTAATGGAGGATCTCATCAGAGTATCCTCCCAAAACGAAGCTAAAGCTAAAGCTAGCTTGCTGGTGATGTCACAGGCCATGTGGACCAGAATCAGTTTTTCAAAGTAATTTCTGGATTCAAATGAACTCTTTGAGTGTCATCCAGAAATTACTTTGCAGCAACTTTCATCGAGAACATTTTAGCAAAGTTTTTTTCTTAGTTTTTTGCTGTTGAATGAGAGATTTAATTCAAGAAAAGTTGGCTTCTGATTGACATCTGCAGATGGCTGGCATCATTTTCAGGCTAACCAGGACCAAAATCTTACATTTACAGTTATATGAATTAAATATTAACAACCGTTTGACATAAAACAACACAAAAAGTAAAGCCGATTTGTGTAATATATGGCAAACAATACAACAGGTAATTATGTTTTATTATGTCCTGCATATTATATTTGTAGCCTTCATATGTTCTTCGATTTGCAATAAAGACGTGACCAACTGGAGAACTTATGGCAGGTCTTAGAATAGTTTGGTCAAATTGGGATAGTCCGATTGATAATTAGCATTTTTATAAAAGTTTTTTTTTACCTCCTCCACGGCGAAAGAGGGCAACGGTCTCCACATCTGAGACTCCAACCTCGTTCAGGTTCTCTGGTTCCGAGTACGACCGTTTCTTCTGGTCCGCTGTCAGACGCTTGCGACCGCAGATCCGCATCACGGCAGGAGGTCCGACCGGCGGGACGCTGGGGAGGGCCGGTGGGCTCGGGCCACGGAAATCAGGACTGATCACATGCCTCTCCTTCGGCGTGTGAGGGGAAGTGACCGGCGGCTGCGACTGCGGTGTGAAGACGATGCCCAGCGGTTTGGGCATCGTCTTCGGGCCTCTTTTCTCCAGGGAGGGGTACCTGGCTGGGACAGGTTGAGGCTGATGGCTGCTAGAGGAGGAGGCAGTGGGAGGAGCTGGAGGAGGCGGGGGGCTGACTGAGGAGCTGAGCTCTCTTCGTCTGAAGGAGGTGGACCTCAGGACCTTAGACTGGGCGTCTTTCAAGGAGTCTCTGTAAGACCTGGATAGAGACAAGTTTCAAACATCAGGATTTCAACATTGACCAGTTGGAGGACTGAGTGTAATGTGGTCCAACTAAGATCTGTTGAGGGACCAAAATCTGCTGGAGGACTCTGACATTTTGGAGGACATGTTGGAGGACTCTGACCTGTTGGAGGACTCTGACCTGTTGGAGGACTCTGACATGTTGGAGGACATGTTGGAGGACCCTGACCTGTTGGAGGACTCTACATGTTGGAGGACATGTTGGAGGACTCTGACCTGTTGGAGGACTCTGACATGTTGGAGGACATGTTGGAGGACCCTGACCTGTTGGAGGACTCTACATGTTGGAGGACTCTGACCTGTTGGAGGACTCTGACCTGTTGGAGAACTCTGACCTGTTGGAGGACTCTGACCTGTTGGAGGACTCTGACTTGTTGGACATGTTGGAGGACTCTGACCTGTTGGAGGACTCTGACCTGTTGGAGGACTCTGACCTGTTGGAGGACTCTGACTTGTTGGACATGTTGGAGGACTCTGACCTGTTGGAGGACTCTGACCTGTTGGAGGACGTGTCCTGCATGGGGTCCAGCATCTCTTGGATGTCCTGTCTCCAGGGGAAGGCCTTGCTCCGGTCTCCGTCCTTCCATCCGTCCAGGTGGAAGCTGCTGCGGCTCCTCTGGAGGGCTGAACTGGGATCTGCTGGAGTTCTGAACAGCACACAGAAACGTAACGGCCTTTAGTCAGGAGACATGTTTGAGTGTGTATTTGTATCTGTAGTTCTATCCAACCTGTGTCTCAGCTGCTCGCTGCTGCCTCCTCTGTAGCTCAGAGTCCGGTGGGCTTTGACCCCCTTGGTGCTTCTCTCCAGCATTGTTCTGATGTCTTCTGCTCCACAGGGGCTGCTGCCGCCTTTCTCAGGACACTGATTTACAATCAGAAAACAAAGCAGTGAAACAGCTCACGAGGAGCAGCACTTTCAGTTTTAGAGAGTTCATAAAGTTTGCGGTTAAAAAAATCTTGTCAAAGTGAAAAAGATCTCCGTGACTTGGTGAAGGAGTGAAGAGGTCCGGTTACCTGCAGGAACGTGGCTTTGTTGTGCGAGGTGCTGGAGCTGTGGCTGCGCTGCTTTCCGGCGCGTTCTCGACGCTCAAAACGACAGACTTTCTCCAAAACCGAGAGGCTGCGCGCGGGCCCGTCGCTAATGCTACTGTTGCCATGGCTACTGGCGGAGACAACGCTGTCGGGGCTGGCGCATCGCTGGACCTCAGCGAGGGCGATCTCCAGGCGGGTCAGCGGGTGCTCTCGGCCTCCGTCCTCGTCGCGGTCCCAGTGCTGGTACTGCAGAGCTGCCGAGTCGCTGAGGTGGCGAGGAGGAGGCTGCGAGGTGGAGGTGGGTGGAGCCTGAGGCTGAGGGTGGCTGGGGGACACCTGTCCCTGGGCGAGCCTGAAGGATGCCGCTGGTTGTGGATAAATGCTGGTCTGGTCCATCGACCTAAAGGATGGGAGGAGGAGGAACCAGAGGACGAGATAAGAAGACATCGTCACTGTCATCAACCGACTTCTGATAGAAGTCAAACAACCCTGACTGACCCATGACACGGACCCCCGTCCCCCCATACTGTACCTGCTCCTGTCCCCCCATGGCTGGACAGGTGAGTAGGGGTCGCTGGTCTCCAGTGAGGACAGCGACCTGAGGACAGGGGGCAAGTGGATCTGGGGAACATGGAAGTCCTGGTACGGTTGGCTGTCGGATCCCTGGCCTGCATGGATGTGGGTCCCCTGGAGGTGGCTGTAAGAACTCTGGTGGTTCGGGGGTCTCTGGACCCCCGTCTGGCTCTCTGACGCCCCTCCAGGGGTTTTTAAGTGTGACCTATAAGATCCAAAAACAACAAGACGGAGTTAGGTCATTATTAAAGTCTTTTGCTGCTGCTTTTATCCTTCGCGGTGTGTCACGGTGTCGTGGCACAACTGACTTCGCAATATAACAAGTAGAAACAACATTATATTGAATATTATATCAAATTCAATCGCAATTCTATTTTCCCATTGAGAAGGCGGATTTATATTTCTAGTGATGAGCAGGGTGTGATGTCATGATGATTTGTTCCAAATGTTCAGTTAACCAATCAGATCTCTGGGGCGGAGCTACTGGTTGTTTCATGTAAAGTTGTGCATTAAGCCATTTTTTGGCAAAAATATGACTTGAGGAAGCTTGAAGAAGGAGACATGATGTATGATGCTGTCGGAGTGATTTGAAAAGTTTCTGTGGACAATTTCACACTATTTTTCTTTTTGGCTGTAACACAATTCACAGTGATTTAACAGCTACAACCTTTTTGGATAAACTTTCAGTTAGAAACAAACGTCACCTGTGTGTCTCATGTGTCTCGTGTGTCTCGTGTGTCTCGTGTGTCCTGAGCTGTGTGGAGGCAGATGTTGAATAAGAGGAGTGGGGGTACGGTGAAGAGGAGTGGTTTTGGTATCCATTTTCTGTCGTTGACATCTGTCCATCCCTCCGCCCCTCCGTCGCTCCGTCATCCCTCCCTGAAACGCCCTGCAGCCGGCTGCTCTCCTTGGCCAGGGCGGGGTCGACGCCGGAGGGGGCGGGGCCAGAGCTCGGCATCTGAGCGTACTGCGGCTCAGGCTGGGGAACGGGGTACACGCCCGTGGGAAGAATGAGCTGGCTGGGTTGGGGGGCGGGGCCTGCAGGTCCAGAGGAGGGGCCAGTGGGAGAATGTGGGTGGGGAAAGCCTCCACCCTGCCGGGGCTTGGTGGTGGGGCTGCTCTCCGGGCTCTTCTCTATGACCGTGTGCAGCTGACCCTCGGTGCTGTACGAGCCTTTAGCTGGAACCACAGGGACGACGTCAATGTTATTTTCTTTTCTAAAAATCAAAACTTGGTGAGAAAAATCAAACATATTCAGCCTTTGTTCCTCTGAACAGAACATCATTTTGTTGGTATATATTATATATTTTGACTATTTTATGAACATCTTTCTGCACCTTTCATTGGTCGAGCAGAACTAAGAGGTCCAGTTGGATCCTGTTCTGTTACAATCATAGAGATAAAATGAAACTGTACCTGAGGCAACAGGGCCACTGGAGTGATGCCGGGAACCTTTCTGCAGAGACCTGAACGAAGTAAATTAGATTAAAAAATATCATTAGTTTAAGGGTGCAATATGTAAGATGTAAAATTTTGACGACATGTCAAAGACGTCTGTGTATTGTGTTACAGAGACATCGACTGAGGTTAGCAAGCTAATCAGCTAGCGCCGACCAGTCCTGTCTTGTAATACCACTTTGAACCACATGATGTGATAGTGAGTCACAGTAGCAGCCAGTCTGCACTTACCCACATATTTTACAAATCTATACAATACATTCGAACAATACAAATCAATACATATACAGTTTGACCGACCCCACTCACCGTAGTGACCGGGCCTGCTCCAGACTGGACCAGGAGTTCGGTCTCTCGTGGTTCTTAATAGCGGTGTAGCTGTCGCTGCGCCTCGGGGGAGCGGGTGCCCCCTTCAGGCTCTCATAGGAACTGCGGCTGGCTGCGGGGCCCCAGATTGGTCCCACGCTGTGTCTGTTTGAAGCCGGTACTCCGCTGCCGCTGCTGCCGCTGCTGCCGCCACGGTAACAGACCCCGCCCACTGAACCTGGAACCAACGGCACCAAGACAAATGATGATGTCATCAAATTCAGATTACAACACTTGAATACCATCCCCGAAACAGAAAGTTTACCTTGGGGGTCTCGGCTAAGCCCCGCCTTCGCTCCGCCCCCGCCTCTGGAGTCGCTGTTACGCAGCAGGGCGGCGGAGGTGGCGCTCAGCTCCTGGTCCTGGGAGAGGCCCTGCTGGGTGTCGTAAACCGTCCGGACATAACGAATGTCGGCCTGCTGCATCTCTCCTCCTCCTCCTCCTCCTCCTCCTCCTCCTCCTCTCTGAGGGACGGTCTCCAGGGAGTAGGAGCGCTCCGGGCTGAACGAGGGTGTGGAGGCGAGGTACTCTGGGATACTGGAGCTGGTGGAGAACGAGGAGTAGGCGGAGTCTCGCTTGCTGTGCAGGTGGTCGATGCTGTTGGAGGACCTGGAACACGACGTGTTGTTTAATATGAGATCACGATCATCGATAAAGGTTTATTTAGAGGATGACCATACAGGCAGACCGAGTCCTTCCTCGTCTCCCATTAAGAACGTGATTTGGTCAAAGTTCCTCCTCTTGGTTGATCAGCTATAATCAAAGTTTACGTTTTGTAAGCATCAGCCATCAGTGATGTCATCAACCATCAGTGATGTCATCAGCCATCAGTGATGTCATTGTTGGTTTGTGAACATTATGAATCCTCCAGTTCAGATTCTGTCCGTCACCATCTTTGCTTTTTCGGAGCGGTTTGGAGCAGGAAGTGACCATATTTGGACGAGCTGGGGGAGGAGCCAGCGGTGGATCTGACCGATCTGATTGGAAACCTGACGATACTACGTCCCGCCCACCGATAGCTGTAACCTGACTGCACCGCAGGCCTGTCAATCAAACAGACACGCCCCCAAAAACAGGTCTTCTTGAATCTTCTTTTCTAATGAATGAGGGATTATTTTCAGATGGACCTCCAGAAAACTAATAAGAAGGAGTGACTTTAGCTAACAACACCGAGATAACTGATGGACACATTTTATTCACTTTGGATTTGATGAGAGAAGTTGAATGGGAGTCTATGGAGCCGGAGGCTTTTTGGAGACGACCTCTAGTGGCACTCGCTGGTATTGCAGCTGAAGACACTTCTGTCCACTTTTAGATAGTTTATGGTTTGTGCATGTGAGCAGTTAACAAACACTGAGAATGGAGTTCAAGTGATGCAGGAGATGCTTTTTCAATGAGGGATGATGTGTGTAACCAGTTAATTTAACTTTTTTATGGACAAAACATCACACAAATTTTTAAAAGCAGAGTATAATGTACTTGATATCTTCCTGTAAGGGATCTTAAAGTAAACACACTGTTGTTGTATGACTGCAGGCGACAAACAGTCATCTAATGTCTGAGGTGCGTTTGTTTTTACGAACCTAGCAGAGGACAGCTGGTGGCAGGAGGAGTAGGCCGGGTGGGACCCGCTGTGGCCGTGGTGGCCCAGTGGGTGCTGGTGCTGAGCTCCCGAGTGCAGCTGGGAGGACTGGGGAGGGTCCAGGCTCTCCATGCTGCCCCTGGAGCTGTACTGGTCCGGACTCTTCCTCAGGTAGCCCCCGCCGGAGTCGAACCCCCCGGACAGGTCTGTGGTCGAGGCACTGAGAGGCAAACAGGAAGGAAGCTTCCGTAAATACAAACCAGCTCTGAGCTCAACAGTCGCAGTTCATTTCTACTGTATGAACAGACTTAGTTTATTTCATCATTAACACATCTGCATTTGGTTTGGCTGATGTGGATGTCATCAGATTTAAACCAAAGTACGAGAGAAGGTCAAATTATGACGGTGCTAGATTTGATTTCAATGTGGAGTTTGAAAGTACCGACTCAAAGATGAGTGCTTTCTGCATCAGGTTATTTCATATTTTACAGTTTAATGAATCAACATAGTGAGCATCTATTACATGTTCTCATCAGTTCCTCATTTATTCGTGTTTATTATTGAAAAATATTATTTTTGTTTCATTAGTTTTTCCTAGTTTTGCTACTTATTCAGAACAGTGCAGGTCAGATTATAGTTGTATGATTTATTCCCCTCTTTTATTTTGCAACGCATACAAATTCCTGCTTTAATTGTTTTTTGTTTTTTTTACAATTTCATGGTGTAATAAATCGATTTTCGCGCGTAACACATAATAATTAATCAATCACTTTATTTCCACTGTGTTAGCGGTCCGACAGGCCCTGGACGTGACTCCGTCTCCGGTTCTGACCCGATGGACCGGTGGACACGCTGGTTGGCTGGATTTGCTGCTACCTCACTCCGGATCGCTGACAGGAATGTGAATGTGTTTGCTTGCGTGTGTTTACGTCAGTTTGACCCACCAAGTCCTTCAACCGAACACAACGCAATTACTGCTGCGCACAAGAGGACAGTGAGCGTCTGTTTGTCTTCTGAGTCCAACTCCTGTTTCTGTTTGTCTCAGTTTGACTTTCTGTCTCCGTCCTGTGTCTTCATCCCACCTCCAACCCAAAAGTTACAATACCATGTTTATACATCTCGCCGCACTTGTGTGTGTGTGTGTGTGTGTGTGTGTGTGTGTGTGTGTGTGCGTTGCCATGGGAGACCCAGAGGTGAGGGGGAGGGGCATCAGGAATGCCACTCTGTGGGCAACTGATGTCAACGCCTCGTTTTCTCTCTCACACACACACACACACACACACACACACACACACACACACACACACACACACACACACACACACACTCGGCCACATCACAGGCTTTTATTTGCCTTTCACTGTATAAAAGAATCGATGATGTCACTGATGACATCAACCAGTTGAGCAGCAGCTCCACTTCACACGACAACATAACAACACAACAACACAACAACACTAAATCCAGGCAGATATTCATCAATAAATAACTGTTCTCACACCGCTGCAGATATTTCAGCTGGGAATGCAGGTTATTGTGCGATAAGTCAACTTTTAGTATGATCGTGACTCCAGCAGTGAAAAAATAAGTATGGAGCGATAGGAGTGTCATAATAAAGATTATATGTCAATGTTTAATAATCCAAATTTAGGACCCAATCAGCTGCTGGTAATCACCACGCATCCGCATAGAAATAACCTTTTAAGGCGGCTGGTGGTGTAAACAAACAGATATTTGTTGTTTCGACTCTTCATAATGAAAACACGGCACACAGAGGGTCAAAGGTCACATCTCCTATCGACCCGTCTCATCTCTTATCGAACCCGTTTTCCTTTCTCCAAGAACAGACTTTAAAACATCCCCAACCGGTTATGATTAAAAAAAACAAAAAGACAAACACCGAACATCAAATTTGTACACATAAATTTAAACAGTTCACAATAAAGAAGCTCCTGTTTGTGTGATACCAACACAGACTGACGTGTTCGTCTGAGATAGGACAGTCTGAAAACATGACCTTTGACCTTCTGAGTGACTGACTGACAACGGTGTTCTGCAAACCTTGAAAACCTCCAGACGGCCGGGTTAGAAATGTTAGCAGTCAGACGGGTTTATATTTAAAAGTAACCAAATTATTTCCTATGAAGGCACATAAATTAATCTGTAAAAATGTTTAAATGTGATATTTTGCTGAAAATGAACAAGCTACTTTCAACGGGCACTGCATTAGTTTTATTAATATTTCAAATGAATTCGACGGGATCATTAAACAATTAAAACAGGTTTTTATGACAGCGTTCGTCAACTGTGTGAGAATCCCATGTTACTGCACTAAAAACTTTAATTTTATAAATAAAACAGACTTTGACAAAAAATGTGTTGCTGAATTTTTTTTTTTTTAAATCACAATGTTTTATTCTCAGGCAAAAAAAATTTAAAGTCCTAATAATATTACATTGTGACTATCGTGACTCCCAGCTGATCATTATATTTATTTATATAATAAAAAAGGAGATTTTAAGGAGCCTCGGCGCTACGCTGCGTTTCGAGTTACTTAGCGAAGGTTAGCATGCGTGATGATGTCATCGAGCCACCGACCTGGCGTGGTAGCTGTGGTGCCAGGCGCTGCTCATCGTGTCCATCGCCGCCCGCTCCGCCTCCTCATGACCTCCGGCGACCTTCGTCGAGTGCCACGAATGAGGACGAGACGCCGGCTCACTGCGTCTGAGGAGATAAAACAGACGTACAGGTGTGTTAAACATTCGCACATCCGACTCAGGCGAGTGAAACCGTCTGTTATCTTCGTGTCGCCTCTAACGACACTCGATGGGTGAAACAAAGACAGACCTGCTCTTCCAACGTCTTCATCACAGTGAAAATAAAGTCGGACTATTTGTTCTGAGGGAGGCGTCGCAAGAAAAAGGTGTTAAAGGATTTCTCAAAACTTTCTGCCAACGACACCGAGGTCAAGTTTCTGGAATTCAGAAGGATTACATGTCTGGAAATTTAGCAATTTTTGGGGAAAAAATAAGGTTTGGAGACATTTTGTCATCAATAAAATACACAGAAAACTCAACTGAAAGGGCCTGAAAGCATCCGGTTATTATCATGATCATAATAATCAGGCTGCTGGCTGGTTTCTGGATGTTTCTATGGATCATAATGATATGAACTGATGATATGAAAGCTCTCCAGGAGCTTAATCCAACTCTGGGTAAATTCATACATTTTTTGTTGTTGTTGTTTTTTTAAATACAAAGATCATTTTACAGTTTTGTTCGTAGCTCATCAAACATTTCTTCTGTGCTGAGGTCAGCATGCCAACACCCCATCAAACACTGATTAGAACGACAAACTGTCACTTCAGCGATACCATCTTGATGACATCACTCTTGTTCCTGCTGTGTTTCAATGGACTTCTTGTGTTTCTCGTTCGCTGACGTTTAACTAGCGACGCCCGTCAGCTGCTCCGTAACCGACTCTCACAACCGCCCGCGGTCACGCTTTCTGTTTTCACACCATGTTTTTCCTCCTTTTCATTCACTCAGTCAGCAGATGTCTGATACCGTTGCAGGGAAACAACCTCTGAACACAGAGCTCATCATCACACACACACACACACACACACACACACACACACACACACACACACACACACACAGACAGACAGACAGACACAGACACACACACACACACACACACACACACACAGACAGACAGACAGACACAGACACACACACACACACACACACACAGACAGACAGACACACACACACACACACACACAGACAGACAGACACACACACACACACACACACACACACACAGACAGACAGACACACACACACACACACACACACACACACACACTAACACACAAATACAAATTAACTGTCAGCTGCAAATGAATCTCATTGGATTTGAGATCAAAACACGACAAAGAGACCAAAGTAAAGATTATTATACGAGAGCAGATGAACAAGTTGAGAGCCGACTGCTCTACACGGAGCAGGAAGATCAAACCCTGATGAGGAACTGGTCCAAACTTCATCTCTTCATCATCATCGGTTCCTGAGTTCCTCGTGTTTGTGAGCAGCGTTCTGGTTCTGATTTCTCCGTGAACATGACCAGAGGGAACACGTCACATTTACTATCAAACTCTGGAAACCATCAACGGAGAATCTGGCGACGCTTCAGGAGGTCCAGAGACCACGAAGACACGATCCTGGAGACGTGTCCTTAGAGACGTTCAGGACGTCTCCGTCCAACGCTGGCAGAAGAGCATCAGGAGAACCAGCTGGTTTTCTTTGAGGGTCGGAGTGAAACCACGGAGCTCTGCTGGACCTTCTGAGGCGTCCGAGGACAAACGCTCACTTCTAAGGACCCAAACTGGGTCGCCACGGTAACAGGGTTCTCCAACACGACAACACCATCGTAGCTCCTCGCCGCTCCTCCTCACCTGATTGGTCTCCCTGAGACGTCTCTCTGTTCCCCAGAAATGTTTCACAAACTTTGATGTTCGCTCTCTGATCAAGTTTCAGGAGTGAAAACCATCACAGACGCAGCAGAACGCTGCTCAAACACCAGTGGACCTCAGGAACTGAGGACGATTGGACCAGTTCCTCATCAGGGTTTGATCTTCCTGCTGCTCTGTGCATCCCTATATATATACATTAAGTCATTTTTTTTTACGTTATTCAAGTCTGCTGTGTGATTAACATTTTCAAAAAAAGAGGAAACAGATATGCGGCTGTTCAAATTATAAACTGAAGCCTGAACACTGAACGCACCACATGAAAGTCCAAAGATCTATTTTGTTGTTTTTCTGGACTCTCGGTTCGTCGCCTTACTTTACGTAACACCATCTTTATCTATCTCTGATGCTGTACATGAAAAAGTCAATATTTGGTCAGAAACATGATTTCATGGTTCTTGTTCGGAGTATTAATCGTTATGACGTGGCCATCATGATCTTATAAATGTGTTATCTAACCAGTTAGGATAACAACAGCTACAATAATCCCCCGTGATCCTCGTCATATTTGACAAATCCTACCGCGATGTATTTATCCACAGAGATAAACAGGAAGTGATGTTATCGGACTAAGTAGGAGACGGAGACATGAAGGCCGGCGTGCATCTGAAGCACAGGAACCTGGGTAATGACAGGACGTGGCTGGAATACCTCAACGCTTTATCACCGCTGCTCTGCAGATATTCAGCCTCTTGTTTCAATACCACTTTAATCTGTTTTATGCCTCAAATTCAAACTCCACGTCTTTTTCTCTCATTCGGTTCACGTTGCGACGGCTGCGTACGACTCACGACGACGGGTTTCCAACTCCACGTCCACGTTGCAGAGATGCTCGTTGACAAAAGTCCTTTGAAAGTCAAAGCAACGCAGTTCAATCTCAGTCGAAACTATGAAAGCAACGACTCCATGTTAACTCGTTTACTTCAAGTAGAAATCTTAAACAAACTTAAATCTGGTTTCTTCTCCTGAATGATTGTCTCTCTCTGCCTGGATGAACCACCCGTCCCGTGTTTTACCTGGAGGTGAACCTGAGGACTTTGGAGATGAGGCCGGTCGCCAGGCCGTTGACGCTGGTCTCCGACGGCGACCGACACATCGCCCCGTCCGAGCGGCCCAACTCCGGTTTCTTCTGCTTCTTCCGGAGCTTCCTGCGATAAAACGCTTCCAGCAGCTCCATCGCCCTCGATTGAAAGTCCCCTTTAATCCGGTATCGTGTCGACGACTCTCTCTTCGGCCCTTCTCTACTTTTCTGGTGTCTTCTGTTACAGAGTCCTTGAAGATTTCATGTCTTCACTCTTCTGTGTTTCTTCGAGAGAACATGAAGAAAACTTGTTTTCCTCTTCTTAACTTCTCTCGTACATGTTTTATAAAACTTCCTCCACCTTTGTCGAGCACTGATATCTTTACTTCTTCTGTCACACCTTTCTCTGTACTTTCACCTGTTAATCTAAAAACCTTGCTTTCCTCTCCAATCTACAAATTAAATCCTCTTTTCAGTCCAAAAAAAAAGTTCCAACACTGCCACCAAATTCCTGGATTTATCCATCCAGTGAAATCTCCCTCCTCTCCCGATCTGGTCAGGTCTGCCTCTTGGCTGCAGCTCCAGTGTGCGGCCGGCGGGCCGGGCCGGGTCGAGTCGTGATGTGTTGGCCCCCCGGCCCCCAGCTCGTTAAGCAAATGAAGCAATTAAGCGTCATTAGGCTGTCATACGATAAAAGCATGAAGTAAACATCCTCGGCACGGCTCAGTCTGGACGGTGGCTGTTGATGTGGTGTGTGAGATGGAGGGAGGAGGGAGGAGAGAGGAGGGAGGAGAGAGGAGGGAGGAGGGAGGAGGGAAGAGAGAGAAGGAGGGGGGGCCAGTAGCAAGAAAGAAAGGGAGGGAGGATGGAGGCAGATAAGTCTGGGTGGGGATGCTGAGGAATGAAGCCGCGACAGGACTGATAGAGAGATGGAAGAAGAAGGGAAATACCGGGACAGATAAAGAAAGGGAGGAAGAACGCTCCTGTTTTACACTTTAGGACGCAAGCAATAACAAGTGTAAAGGTGAGGTAGAGGAGGGTGAGGAGGAGGAGGTAGAGGAGGGTGGAGGAGGAAGAGGAGGAGGAGGAGGGAGGACAGATAAACAGAAGCAGAGAGAGAGAGTTGTTGAGAAGCAGCAGAAATGGATTTTGCAGCCGCGGGCAGGAAGACGTCTCATGATGCAGCATGTGGTCCAAACAATGACCTGATTATTATTGACTGTTAGATTATCACTGTGAGAAGGACCGGAGTCCAAGAACACAGGAAGACACGCTGATTCTGATTAGGGATCACTGATTAGAGCCATGTTACATATTAGTGAAGTGAGTCATCAAGTGAAATTAGCTGACAACCGTTTTAACCTGCGAGCAGGTCGCTCTCCCACTTTAGTCCAGAACAGAAACTCTGCAACTATCGTATGACTGAGATTACAGTCATGAATGTTTCCCAGACGATGAATCCTACTGACTTTGGTGTTCCCCTGACTGCTGCTGTCTATGTAGGTCACAACCACAGACTGGATATAAAAGTGTTCGTAGCTTCAGGTCTGTAAAATGGTTCTGATCCAGAAGTGTCTTCAGCTGCGATACCAGCGAGTGCCACTAGAGGTCGGCTCCAAAAAGCCTCCGGCTCCATAGACTCCCATTCAACTTCTCTCATCAAATCCAAAGTGAATAAAATGTGTCCATCAGTTATCTCGGTGTTGTTAGCTAAAGTCACTCCTTCTTATTAGTTTTCTGGAGGTCCATCTGAAAATAATCCCTCATTCATTAGAAAAGAAGATTCAAGAAGACCTGTTTTTGGGGGCGTGTCTGTTTGATTGACAGGCCTGTGGTGCAGTCAGGTTACAGCTATCGGTGGGCGGGACGTAGTATCGTCAGGTTTCCGATCAGATCGGTCAGATCCACCGCTGGCTCCTCCCCCAGCTCGTCCAAATATGGTCACTTCCTGCTCCAAACCGCTCCGAACTAACAAGATGGTGATGGACAGAATCTGAACTTGAGGATTCATAACGTTCACAAACCAACGATGACATCACTGATGGTTGATGACATCACTGTTCGTCATAACTAATGGCACACGCACACATTGATCTGGTACCAATTCAGTGTCTCCATTTATCCTCCAGGAAATCCTGCAGTTTCCGTATGAATCATTAAGCCTCCATTTCTTGGACCCCTCAAACCTCATCAAAGGCTTGAGGTGAGTTCCTGGGACCCTTCGGTCTACAGTAGTTTGTGACCGACCTCTCACATCAGAAACAAGTGGAGCTGTAGGAAGTTAAATCTAAAGGTACTCAGCTGAGTGAAAGCTCTTCCCAGCCCTCCAGCAGGAGGCTGTCATGGGAATATCGCATCCAGCAGGTCTATGTGTTGAATAAACATGAATTAAACAGCATCTAAAGCTCTTATTTTGACAGCTGATGTAGTCCTTGTTACTATATTCCAGTCACAGACGGTCTGTTCTGGAAACATACGCAGCTTTTAGGAGCTTTTAGGAGCTTTTATCTCCACGGTTCTCTAAGTTCAATAAATACATAAAAAAAGACCAGAACTAAAATATTTCTGTGATGTGCAGCAGGATTATTATCACAGGAAGTGATTGATTACACATTTATTACTTGATCAAGTAGTGGTAAAAAAAATTAAATTAAATTTTTCTGTTTTGACTTGCATTTTTTTCTAATTCACACAATTTTACTCTAAAAACACATTTTAAACTCCACAAATTACATCAACATTTTTAAGAAAATCCGATGCAAAATCAAACATTTTGGATTTTTGAATGCAACAATCACAAAAAAACTTGCAGGGACTGGCCAATATCTCAGTTAAATAAGAACCCACACACACTCACACAAAAATGTCGCCGTGTTACATTCAGGTTGCTGAAACATGAACACACCTCATCAATTACAGATAATAACTATATAAACCACTAATCACTGTCACCCAGTTCTCTGTGTGTCTTTGTGTATGTTTAAAATAATCTCCGGTCAACAACGCAGCACATTGTTCTGCAGGATACTGACAGCAAATAAAAGCATCAACAATAATCATCACCGGGTTCAAAGCCCGGTCTGACTGAGGGAAAGCCTCATTTCTGAGGTCCTGGTTCAGGTCGGGGTCGGGCATCGGTCAGTTTGGGTGAAGGCGGCCAAAATAATAGGAAGTCAATGCAATTTATCCTCACAAGGATAGCTGCACAAACTTTGTGTGTGTTTGTGTATACAGGGTGTGTCTGTCTGAACAAGGACCTTATCTGTTGCCGTGGGAAACTGCTCTAGTCCACAATAATCATCTTTCTGATCTGCCCGGGAACCAAAGTTGGAGAGAGAAGTGGCAAAAAGTGTGGATCCAAAGAACACACATTAACTGTGTGTGTGTTTTTAGTGTGTCAAAACATACGAGTGAAACAGTGTGTATGTGTGTTTGATGTACTTCTATTACTTCTGCTACTAGTCTCTGATTGGCTGGCAGGTGTTAGTTAAAATCACAGACTGGATGTAAAAGAGTTTGTAGCTTGACGCTGAAAAATGGTTCCGATGCGGAAGAGCATTAAGCTGCAATACCAGCGAGTGCCACTAGAGGTCGGCTCCAAAAAGCCTCCGGCTCCATAGACTCCCATTCAACTTCTCTCATCAAATCCAAAGTGAATCAAATGTGTCCATCAGTTATCTCGGTGTTGTTAGCTAAAGTCACTCTTTCTTGGCCTGTCAGTCAAACAGACACGCCCCCAAAAACAGGTGTTCTTGAATCTTCTTTTCTAATGAATGAGGGATTATTTTCAGATGGACCTCCAGAAAACTAATAAGAAGGAGTGACTTTAGCTAACAACACCGAGATAACTGATGGAGAACACTTTCCTAAACGTGATAAACAACAGAGTCCACAAACCAAAAGTCTAAACATGACTGGACGCTGCAGCGAAGCCTCCAATTGATTGACAGGTTAATACAGGGACTGACCAGGCGGCACTGTTTGTCCTATGTGTGTGTGTGTGTGTGTGTGTGTGTGTGTGTGTGTGTGTGTGTGTGTGTGTGGAAGGGAGTTTGCTTGTATTGCAGTAGTGTGCGTGTACTTTGCACAGCGATGCGATGATGTCGTTTCAGAAAAATGTGGTGATTCAACTAAAGAAACATCTGAAGAGGAAAGAGGAGTGAAGTGGAAAGGAGAGGAAGGAAAGATGGTAGGAGAGAAGAAGGAAAGGAAGGAGAAGAAGGAAAGGAAAGATGGTAGGAGAGATGGAGGAGAAGAGAGAGGAGCAGGTGGAGTGAAAGAAGCTGTGTTTATAAATCAGTCTTTCTGTCCTCTCCAGATTACCACCCAGCCTCATGGGGCTCTGATGGCCCACTTCCTGTTTTTGGATGACCAATAGAAGACAGGCATTGCCTCGCCCCCCCTCCACTCAGCAGTATCTGATAACCCCCCAGAGCCCAGGGAATTGTGGGAGAATGGAGTCACTCTGCCTGTTTATGTGAATCTATGAGACCAACGGTTGAGGACATTTTAATCACAGAAAACCCGTTGTTGTTCACGGACACTCAGCTGACTTTGAAACTGCAGGAAGCTGGTGTGTCAGCCTTTCACAATAAGAGCATTACACATGTGTCTCAACATATTTCAACTACTGTTTTAGTCACGTTAGCGCCCCTTTGAGGCTGCGATGTTCTTTACACACACACACGTTGATGTGCATTCAGGTTTAAGTCCACATTAGAACATAAACACACGCAAACAAACACACACACACACACACACACACACACACACACACACACGTCCTGGGCCTGACCTCCATATTAGGATGAAACTGGCTGCAGCCAAATGTCAGTATTTATAGACTCTGTGTGTGTGTGTGTGTGTGTGTGTGTGTGTGTGTGTGTGTATGTGTGTGTGTGTGTGTGTGTGTGTGTGTCCAGCTACTTTTCAATAGCAAATACATTTTCTAGGAAACATAACGCCGCTTGATTACAATTCTTCTTCTTGGTTGCCCTTAGTGAACTCGCTGCTCTAATAAATATTTATACGAAAAAGCTCAAATACACGTTTACTTGAAAGAGGTCACTTTCCGTGAGTTACGACCCGACTACATTTTAGCATTTTGGTACGTAAGCTCATTGTTTTGGATTGTGGGCCTGCAAACTTTAATGCTTTGGTTGATTCTCTCGGCTCTCATCGGTCTCATTTTTGGCCACATGAGGGAGCTGTTTTCACCGTACTCCATCTGCCCAGGACCAAACAGCACAAAGTCACCAGCTGATACACTAAAAAAAATATTGATCTGCTAAGTAGCAATAGTTCTGAGAACAGTAGTTGGTGGAGAACAAAAAAAGAGCTGAAAGGAAAGATAAGATAAGATAAAATAAGACTTTATTAATACCACAGTGGGGAAATGTAGTTGTCACAGCAGCGTAACAATACAGGTAAGAAAAAGATAAGTACACAGAAAGAAAGAAATTACAAATACGCATACAATAAAAAAAAAAAGAACAGAACAAAAGGAATTTTTTTTTTTAAATATACAAAAATAAAATAAAGATGGACTATAATATAAACGATATTGGACTGACATTGATCAGGTGGACACATACCCTCCAATCTGATGATAATGCTGCTGAATGGCTGCAGGACGTGTAAATCAGTAACTGTCTGTTTGCCAGAACATATTAAACACAGTAATACATGCTAAAAACAGCAGGTTTAAAGGTTGCTGCTGGACGAGACCTCTGCAGAGGAGTGTTTCCTACAATATTAAGATTGTTAGTGTTAAACTTTGTTGCGCCAAAACCTCCAAGTTTTCACCATCAAGGGAAGTAAATATTAAACATTATAGTTCAACAGCAACGCAAACCCCTGAAGACACTGGATCAGTGTCAGAAAGGTAGGCCGAGTAAATCTGGGTCAGTGGGACAGATGAGGCACTTCAACCTGGTTTTAGTCTCTTCAGTTCAATCTCACTTTGTTAGAAGTTGTTTTGGTCACAAAGGTTGAATTTCCAGAAAAAAACACGAACAAAATGATGCACATGACGTGAACATGATGAGATGAACAACAGTCAGACAACCTCATTTAAAGATCACGTTGTCTTAAAAAAAAGTAAAGTTGTACAGAGCTTCAGTGATGCAGCTGATGAAGATGCAGAAAATGCTAGTAGCTGGTTACCATGGCAACTCCATGCAAACCACTTTTGTTTTCCTGTTGATAACGGTTTGTCCCCTCAGCGACAAATCAAACACACAGAGGAAGCGCAGACAGGAAATCCTCGCACCACGAGCAGAGACCTCCTCAGCTGACAGTAGCGAGCCCGTCACTCATCCGACATCACTTCCTGTTTGAACCCGCCGGGCGTCCGACCGACCGACGTTCAGAAAAATAAAGAGAACTTACGGACGCTGAAAACAACTGTCATCAAATGCCGGACGGGAAATCCCCGTCAGAGACAGAAAGACTGCAACCACAGACACACGCGCCGTCTTCTTTCCTCTTCTTAATGTCTCTGGTTTAAAAACGCTCCTGATGTATAACAACACACTGAACATCTTCTAAGTCTCGCCCCTTAGTTACTGTTGCTACGGCTGTCGAGGGTTTCGTTCTTGCTTGGCTAACATGACGTGTCGGGAAGGAACGACTCCCGTGTATCATGCAACGTGTTTGCAATTAAAGTACAAAATAAATGTATTTATTATCAGTTACAGTTACTGAGAAAAAATATGAAATCAAATTGCAGAGTATAATTTTAAATGTTGGTGTTTACAAATCCAAAAGGATTCTTTCAAAAGATGCCCTGCGTCCCAGTATCCATATTAACATACTATTTAGTACGCCAGTAAAATATTTAATATGTCTCAATATTTTCAACATGAGATGCCACAAAGTACCAGGATGTTCCACTACATCCGGTCGTATTCTGCAGTCTGCAGCTCAGCGTGATACTCTGGATGTTACCCACAATCCTCTGCAGCAGAAGATAGGTCACATCAACAGTGGTGGCGCTAAAGCTCCGCCCACAAAAGGAAGAAGGAGGAGAAGAAGAGGCGTTAAAAAGAAGCGTACTCATTCCTTTCTCTTTTTACTTCAAATGTCGGGGGTCAAAGTTCAACGTGCATTTCTATGATGAAGTATTACGTCCCAGTTGTTTACATACTACATGCAACAGGACGTACTTTTTAAAGGGAGCTGCAGTATGTACTGAAAGTACAAATAAATAGTATGTGATTCCCAACAGTGCTCACATGTCCTGTTGCAGTAAAAGACAAATGCAGCCAAAAACCATCAGACAACAACAACAACAACAACCTCACTGGACTTCATCAGATGTAACCGGACAGCTCAGAGCTGGTTGGATGTTTCATCTCTGGCTGAGTTTTTAATGTGTCATCTTAAAAATAAATCTCCATGCTAGAGGAAGGTGAGCGTCCTCAGCAGCTGCTGCTTCACATCTGGATCCTACATACAAGCAGCAAGAGGTCAGCGTCATGTACTACAACAGAAGAGACTTTTAATGTGTTCATGTGTTCGGTGAACAAAACACTGCTGCAGATACCAAGTTCAGCAGCTGCGGTCTAAATGAGCCCAAATCCAAATCCAGCAGGACCGAACAGATGAGATCAACCTTCACTTTGTACCGGCAGTCAGGACAGAACCGGACGGATGGACTCGGGGTGAAGGCTGGGTTACAGGAAGCACACTAGTCAGACAAACATCAGATCAAACTGAACCCGACTCTTTAAATCATTTAAATATAGACGGTTTCTCTGACTACTAAAACATCCAAAGCTTCACTGGCCTGATGGTCCAACGTGTTGCTGAGAAAGGACCGGACAACTGCTGTTGGATGGATGTGTGCACTGATTCTGGTTCTGGTTCTGGTTCTGACTCTGACTCTGACTCTGGTTCTGGTTCTGGTTCTGACTCTGGTTCTGGTTCTGGTTCTGACTCTGACTCTGGTTCTGGTTCTGGTTCTGACTCTGGTTCTGGTTCTGGTTCTGACTCTGGTTCTGGTTCTGGTTCTGACTGCGATGCAGGAGGGACTCAACCGTCTCATACCTGTTTCTGATGCGCAGTTGAACTGCTGAACATGGTCGGCTTTCATTGGATGACGGGAGCGTTGGTTGTTGTGGAGGCGGTGGTGGAAAAGAAAGAGGAGGAGGAGGAAAAGGAGGAGGAGGAGGAGGAAGAGGAAGAGCAGGGAGGGAGGCAGGTGAAGTCACGGACTCCTCGATGTATCCGGGATCAAACTCCCTGCGGAGAGAGACAGGTAAAGTAAAAACGTTATTGTGAAGAGCTCCTGCCAGATGTTTCTACACTCATTCATATATAATAACACACACAGCAAATCCTCTTCCACATGAGGATGAAATACATTCTCAGATAAAAGCGGACAATTAAATGAGGACTGAGTCAGAACAAACCAAAGCCGGTCCCTGATGCATGCTGGGTAATAAACAGTTAGAAGAGACAGTTGAAAAAATTTCCCCTCGGGGATTAATAAAGTAAATACCATACCATACCAAGAGGTGGAATTAGCTGAGTCGTATCATTCTCACCACTTTTCATTCACAAATTATTTCCATCCCTTCTTCTTCGCTGGGCTTTTTGATTTCTGTTAAGTGACTGTCAACAAAACTTGACACTTCCTCCACTTTTCACAATAAAAGCCTTTCAGAGAAGGGAAGAGTCTGTCTCAATTAGTGTGTAACAGTGCGTTCATACTAACAAGTACGGAAACATGCCGCATACGATGAGCTAATGATGAAATAACAGTATGGAGCTCCTCAAAGTTCACCATCATGGCTCCAAAGGAGAAAGGAAGGAAACACAAACCTGTTATCTAACTGTGACTACTGAGGAAGCTGCTACAAATAAAACCTGCACACGTCCACACAAAGTGTTTATTTTTCACCAAGTGAAAAACACATAATTTTTAGTAAGATGACAATAATAAAGGTGGCAGACATGCAGTGAGTTATTTGAGACAAAACTACCCGACTGAAATTCATGCTCTCCCAGACTAGATGTAAAAGTGTTCGTAGCTTCAGGTCTGTAAAATGGTTCTGATCCAGAAGTGTCTTAAGCTGCAATACCACCGAGTGCCACTAGAGGTCGGCTCCAAAAAGCCTCCGGCTCCATAGACTCCCATTCAACTTCTCTCATCAAATCCAAAGTGAATAAAATGTGTCCATCAGTTATCTCGGTGTTGTTAGCTAAAGTCACTCCTTCTTATTAGTTTTCTGGAGGTCCATCTGAAAATAATCCCTCATTCATTAGAAAAGAAGATTCAAGAAGACCTGTTTTTGGGGGCGTGTCTGTTTGATTGACAGGCCTGTGGTGCAGTCAGGTTACAGCTATCGGTGGGCGGGACGTAGTATCGTCAGGTTTCCAATCAGATCCACCGTGAGGTAAACAGACGGTCTCCAGATGGATCTTCAAAAAATTTAAATAAACCAGGTCACTGATCTACAACCACACCTGGAGAATCACCACATGACTACCATAATAAGCCGTCAGGTCAAACAGGACAGTCTGCATGACTCCTCCCTCTTCTGATGACATCACAGTCACTATTTAGTCATTTATAATTCAAACGCTCTTCACCATAGCGGCTGACGGGGCGTGGTCAGTACGCTGCAGGTCAAAGGTCAGGGTCAGTTGTGGTATTAATAACAGTGAGGAGGTCAAAGTTCAAAGGTCATAAGATTGTGGACAGTTTGTGTATTCTTGTGTGTCCTTTTGTTGTTCGGACAAAGGGAACAAAGAAAGTGACTTTCTCTTTTAATATGTGGGCCGGTGAATCACACACACACACACACACACACACACAAACACACACACACACACACACACACAAGGTAGTTAAACAGGTCCATTTGGATGACTGTCCACTGACTGTTTATTTCTGGTATCAGTCAGGTGGAGGGCAAGGTTAGCCTAGCTTAGCACAAAGAATGGAAACAGAGGGAAACTGTTAGCGCAGCCTCGTCAGAAGGGAAAACACATTCATGACCTCTCCGAACTGTCCGATTTACATGTGGAAATAAAAATGTAGAAAAGAGCCTGACAGTTGGCAGGAGACGAGAACCAAACGTCCAGTTTAAAACTGTGAATCAAGTCCGTTTGGATTTTTGGATCAGTTAGTATGAACTGTAGTGCAGTGACGTGTTGATCTATTCCTGACGGCAGCGATGAAGCTTTCTGAAAATGATGAGGCTCAGTGTGACTTTCTGAAGGATGTATTTACTTTTGTAAATTGATATAAAAGTTGAAATAACTTCAGTGCAGTGTTTCGGTTTGTGATGATCCTGCAGACTCGTGAATCTGTGACTTGGACTGACTTCCTGGACACACACACACACACACACACACACACACACACACACACACACACACACACACGCACACTGATTGAGGGTTGACGTCATTTCGTTGTGCTACCTTCTTCTTCTTTGGTTTAATGGCAAATGAGTGGAGAATTAGCGCCACCAGCTGTTCCTCTCGGGGCGTCGACTTTCGATGAGCATCTGTCTGATCCGCCCGGATCAGCTGACTCTCGCGCTGACCTCATCACGTCGACATTTCTCAGTAATGAGGCCTTCGGTCTGTTTGTGTTTCCGTCTGTTCAGTGAAACAGTTACAGAATAAACAGGAGGATTCATGTTTTTATTGACTAAATCACAGCAGGCTGTATTAACTGTGTCTGCAGGCTGCAGCACAAAGTAGGAAATGACAACAAAGAACACACAACGGACAAAAAGAAGCCGTTTAACAACATTTACCCGCGACAGAAATCAAGGACGGGAGATAAACGCTCCCGGTGGGAAATGAAGACGAGCCGAGGACGGACAGCCTTCAGGCTCCTGGAGATGCTCTTCTAGACTTCAACCTCATCTTACCTGCCAATCACTTTCTTCCTCATCTCCTCCTCATCCTGTTCGTGTTTACTGTGGTTACACACAACGAAACCAAACAGCACAACGAGGAGTTTAATTCAAACCAAAGAGCTTTCAATTTCAACACTTCAGGAGCAACGGAGCCTCGTTTCAAAGACCAACACTTCACATCTGCATCATCACGGCCCGAAGTCACTCTGAGCTGACGGCGTTTAACCTCTGCAGGACAGTAAAGGATCAGATCAGGGAAACACCACGGGCATCATATGGTTGTTTTATGACATGAATACTGTTGTCTTCAGAGAACAAACAGCTCCGTGTTCAACTGAAGTCACAAACGTTTCCTGCTTCCACCTTTAAACCTTCAACCCTCTTACACAGACAATAAATACACAACGACACACACACACAAAGAAACACACCCACTCTGACCTGAGGACATTCCTCTGCTACACATCCAAAACAGACTGCACACACACACGCACGCACACACACACACACACACACATACACACACACACACACACACACACACACACACACATACACACACACACACACACACACACACATACACACACACACACACACACACACACACACACACAGACACACACACACACACACACACACACAGACACACACACACACACACACACACACACACACACACACACACACACACACACACACACAGGTGCACAGATAAAGGCCCATTAAGGTGAAACCTGTCGAGCTGGTCGGAGGAATGTGCTGCAGCCACAAACACCCTAAAATCACTACAACAGGAGGAACCGTGTTGTCATATTCCACTTTCCATCTCTCTCTCACACACACACACACACACACACACACACACACACACACACACACACACACACACACACACACACACACACACACACACACACACACAGACACACACACACACACACACACACACACACACACACACACACACACACACACACACACACACACACACACACAGACAGAGTTCAACAGATTTCAGGAGGTTCTTCTGTCAGTCAGAGTTTAACTTCCAACTGTTTTTCCAAACATTGTTCCGAAAGTTTTGCTCCACAATATGAAAACACTTTAGATTAAATATTTGATTTGGTTGTTAACTTGTTGTATAATCATGATATTACACTGGAGGGTGTTTTAACGTCATTATTGGTACAACAGTGATGCGTTCAGGACTTAATTACATTAAAACACACCCTCAGTGTAATATTGCTCAAAAACTAACGCTGAGCATGTTCAGGACTTTATTACCAGAAACAGAAAAGTAGATGGCAAACTGGCGGTGGAGAGCGCAGGCATGCAGTCGCTGCGATGGAGGCTGGCGGCCGGTGGAGTCTCTCACACACCCAGCTGTTGTTGTCTGTCTGGATGAGCAGCCGGAGCTCAGCGGAGCGAGAAGGAGGAGGTCCATCACTCACTGCTCCGACACACTCTCAACTCTCTGTCCTCTTATTTGTGGCACATTCCCGACACTTACTCTTCATATTCTTATTTGGTTATGAAATACTTTCACAGGCATACGACCTATCATGTGTAATTATAACACGGCTATATATTTAAATACTGGATGTACTATAATTCTGTCTGTAAGGAAACTGCAACAAGCTGATGCTCTTTAAATGCCCTTTTTTTGAATGATTACACATTATGTATAAAAATGTCTTTTTGTTTCTATGTCTGCACGGCTTTGAAAGTTCACTCAGATTTCCTGAGTTCTCCCGAACTTTGACGTAACAGAGACTGAGTGGAGCATGATGTCCCCTGACCACAGCGCTGGTGTGCCTGATAGACGGTGAACACAACACAGGCCCAGAGACACTGTAGGTGTACTGAGTAGGAGCTCAACAGGATGTTCAGCACTGGTGGTCATAATGTAGTTGAAAGCTCTGAATACAAACCCGGTGCTGACCGGAGCTGATTTCACCGCGTGAGTATTGGTCCGACCCACAGACTGGATATAAAACTATATAAAACCAGACTGGATATAAAAGAGTTCGTAGCTTCAGGTCTGTAAAATGGTTCTGATCCAGAAGTGTCTTCAGCTGCAATACCACCGAGTGCCACTAGAGGTCGGCTCCAAAAAGCCTCCGGCTCCATAGACTCCCATTCAACTCTGTTCTCATTCAAGTGAGAGGGATGTGCAGACCACCTAAAAAAACACCTCACCTGTACCATCACCCAAAAATATTCCCAAACCAAACTCCTCCCTCTCAGATCAGCTGTCTGTTTAGCTGCTGCTGATGTCACTACGATACGTCACGTTAAAGCATCTCTGTGTCCGTTTAAAAGAAAAAGAAGCAAATGTTTACGACAGCATTGAATTATTCCACCTACAGTCGTACATCTATACCTTCATACCTGCAATGCTGATTTAAAAAAAGATATAATTACTATTCTGAATCCATCATATTTTTTTTTTTACTGTCGCAAATTTGCAACGCTGACGGTATGAACAGTTTTGATGCAAAAATTATTCACCAGCTAGTATTTGCATTTTTGTCTCATGTATTTGTTTCGTCTTCTTTAAATTGGCTTTTATTTGAACTAAAGCAAACTTCTTAAAAGATGTGACACTTACTCGCAGAAGGTTTACCGTAACTGGTCCTCCAGGAAATCCTGCGATCGCAAAAATTAACGCAAATTCAAGAAAACTCCACAATATTTGGGGGATTTTGCAATTTCTTTTAATTCTGACGATTTTTCCGCTAAAAATGTGGTCATCAGAATCTGAGCTGAAAGTATTGACGACATAAAGAAAATCTTTTCAAACTAAACTCTCTTTATTAACAACAATAACTCCTCATTTCCAACCAGAAAGTCTCTGCTCCTGTTTTCATCTCTAAATAAAACTCTGTTCACGGAGGAAACCAGAACAAGAGGAGAAACAGGAAGTGACGGGGTTTGTGGGAAATGTGTTCTTCACATTAAAATGATGATTAAATGTTTGCGATCAAAGGAAGTGATTCCATATTACTGGATGTTAAATGAGTTTTCTCCACACGTCCAGTTGTCAGAGACGTCTCTTTGTTTGTTTCATCCAGCAGGTCTATGTGTTGAATGAACATGAATTAAACAGCATCTAAAGCTCTTATTTTGAAAGGCTGATGTAGTCCTTGTTTCTAGATTCCAGTCACAGACGGTCTGTTCTGGAAACATACACAGCTTTTAGGACCTTTTAGGAACTTTTAGGACCTTTTAGGAACTTTTATCTCCACGGTTCTCTAAGTTCAATAAATACCTAAAAAATTAGAACTAAAATATGTCTGTGATGTGCAGCAGGATTATTATCACAGGAAGAGATTACAGATTTATTACTTTATCAGGTAGTGCTCGACTTTCAATTTTTTAAATTCCTGCAATTTTACACACTCACTCACTTAAAACTCACAAATTACTTCAAAATTTTTGAAAAAATCCGCTGCAAAATCAAACATTTTTGATCGCTACAATCACAACTCAATGAAATACTGGAGGGACTGATTGACCTTTGTAGGTTAGAACATTTTAAAGTGTTGTCATTAAACCGAAAGAGGCTCTTTGTCCACCAGAAGAGTTGTTTCTTCTGATAAAAGTGTCCATATGGATCCTCACAAAGTCACCGTGCTCACAGAACTGCATCCACTATACTGTCAACACACACACACACACACACACACACACACACACACACACACATACATCTACACATACATATACACACACACACATACATCTACACATACATACACACACACACACATACATCTACACATACATATACACACACACACATACATCTACACATACATATACACACACGCATACATCTACACATACATATACACACACACACACACACACACACACACACATATACGCACACACACACATACATATACACACACACAGACACATACATACACACATACAGACACACACACACACACACACACACACACACATATACGCACACACACACATACATACATACACACATACAGACACACACACACACACACACACACACACACACATATATACGCACACACACACATACATACATACACACACACACACACACACACACACACACACACACACACACACAGGGGTTACCTAGGAGACCGTGTTGAGGCGGTTCGACCCTGTAATGACTTTCCTCCGGTTCTTTTTTTGAGAAGAGAAACTCAAACATTCATTCAGCTCGATTACGTCAAGCAGCAACAAAAGAGTGAACAGACGGAGAGTCAGTGGAGATGAATGGAAGAAGACAAAGAGAGAAAAGGAAACACCTACAGACAACTACACAACCTGCAAGCAGACAAAGTCCTCGGATTCCTTCTGGCCTCCTTTTGTCACAAGAACATTTCCAAACGCAAACAACCTGCTTTCATTTCATCTCCTTTTAAAGTGTGTGTGACTTTCGAAGAGACCTGTTCACGTAAGAAGTGTTATAAATTCATAATTATTCCTTGTTCGTACAGTCATTAAAAGATAAATAAATAACTAAGATACGATAACTTTAAATGTTGATTTAGAAATGTCGTAATCCTTAATGTGGGGTCGTAATGTCACGTACAGTAACGGGTCACATGACCAACTTTAACTTAACGGACCGTGACAAGAGAAGAATAAATGACCCTGAGCTAATATTACTCTGCACTTTAGATTATTTGGTCCACTGAAGAAAGAAACATGTGACGTCACCGGCTGCCACTCATCACATCACCAACATCACAACCACATCTAGAGAGGTCAGAGGTCACAGCACCTTCACAACAGAAACCAGTTTATACGTCCATGATCTGACATACAAGCTCGTCCGTCCTCTGTTCTCCTCTACTGCACCAACACAGTGTGTTTGAGCCAAACAATGACTCACAATAGAAACAACATCGAACTTTATCAAGCTAAGCTAACTTGGCTTCCATATGCAAGTTTCATCTCAGTGACCCCAAATCAGACCTTTAATCTATACATGTGGTTTAATACAAACATCTGGACCTCCACAGGCTGGAGAATAATCCTCAATCCCAATGTGTTGTTTTTGAAAGAAGCTTATTACAACCACAGACTGGATATAAAAGAGTTCGTAGCTTCCAGGTCTGAAAAATGAGAAGTGTCTTCAGCTGCAATACCAGCGAGTGCCACTAGAGGTCGGCTCCAAAAAGCCTCCGGCTCCATAGACTCCCATTCAACTTCTCTCATCAAATCCAAAGTGAATAAAATGTGTCCATCAGTTATCTCGGTGTTGTTAGCTAAAGTCACTCCTTCTTATTAGTTTTCTGGAGGTCCATCTGAAAATAATCCCTCATTCATTAGAAAAGAAGATTCAAGAAGACCTGTTTTTGGGGGCGTGTCTGTTTGATTGACAGGCCTGTGGTGCAGTCAGGTTACAGCTATTGGTGGGCGGGACGTAGTATCGTCAGGTTTCCAATCAGATCGGTCAGATTCACCGCTGGCTCCTCCCCCAGCTCGTCCAAATATGGTTACTTCCTGCTCCAAACCGCTCCGAATGAGCAAGATGGTGACGGACAGAATCTGAACTGGAGGATTCATAACAAACCAACGATGACGTCACTGATGGTTGATGACATCACTGCTGGTTGATGATTGATTAGAACCCATCGTTACTTACTTCTTGTTGTTAAACGACCTTAAACGTTCATGTCAGGCAAAAATTCCACAAAGAAAAATATATTAATGTTCAAGAGATAGCGCCCTCTAGTGGTTAAGTAAGATGGAAGTAAAGGAGGAAAACAGGTGACGTTATTAAACCACAAAGTGGGTGTATGGAGGAGGTTGGGGTGGATGGAGGGCCGTTCCACAGCCTCAACGGCATCTTTATTATTGTCACCTTAACGTTGGACAAAGGTCCTCGAACCTTCACAGAGAACTTAATCCAAACTAAACCGGGATCTTCCGCAACACATGACCAAGGTGTTTTCGTGCCAAGACGTAACCGATCCGTCACCGCAGCGTTCTCACACCATGAAAGGGTTCGTTATTTATTTCTCAACTGTTAGGACTGGATGACATCACTTGCCTGTGCCTTCCAAAACCTTTACAACTCATAAATAAATCAGTTCAATTGTTAATGATTACAATTAGTTTAGGTTTCGGCACAAAAGCCTCCTTTATCCTCAGAGAAAGATCCGTGTTTGGGTTTCATTAAGTTATTGTTAAGGTTCGAGGACCTTTGTCGTCATGGTATCGTTAAATACATAATTAGTACCCATCGATCTCAACCTCCTTCCTCAACGGAGCCGCTTCAGTCCCGTGAGTCTTATGGAACCAAAGGTCACTGACATTTCAATAAAAACACGTGATTTGGTTACGAGTTAAACAAATCAAATAAACCTACTGAGATAATAGAGAATGATCGATTGAGAAAATAAAGAAATGAGCTGCACGTGTTGGAGAAATAAATGTTTATAAAGACAGAGGAAGTGAAGCGATGTTGTAAATTTGACTATCTGGTGTTCATGTCTGAATCTTTGGCAGGACAGAAAGGACTGAATAATTCCAAGATGATGAGTTTTGCATTCTGTCTGAGTCACAAACAATTCAAAACAAAGCACATGCAAAGCAGTGAGTCCAGTGAAGAGAAGGAGGAGACGGCCACCAAACCTGCTTGACCAAATACTGACTGACTGACTGACTGACTGCAGCGTGTTCACACAGAGGACGCTGACAGGATCATGTGACAGGAGAATGTTATTTCTGAATGAATCAACTTGGGCTTCATTCCTGCTCGATTTCCTCGGTTTCTCTCTGTCTTTACCGCACTTTGCAGGATTTATGATTTACAGGAAAAAATACCACGAAATAATAAAATAAGAGTTACAAAAACATGTGTAACTCAGGAACCGATGAAACGTGTAACCGTTACTCATGAGAGTTATATCTTCCCCCTCTGTGGACTAGTGCATCATCACCTAAAACTAAAAGTCATTGTATGTCCATAACCCGTGAATGAGCTCTTCATATCTACATATGAAGGTGCTCCCCTTCCACTTCCTAAACTGACAAGCAATACTATAAACACTGCTAAATATGATGGTGGCACCTGAAGCCGCCTCCTGTCAGGTGTTTCTTTGTTTTTGGCATGAAGGAAAATAAAACTCTTCATGTGTAAAGTTACACCACTGAAGTGCAGACTGCTGTTAGAGCGGATTAGAAGACAAAACACACAGAAAACAGCTGCAAGGTGCACTACAGGTAATGAAGACAGACACACACACACACACACACACACACACACACACACACACACACACACACACACACACACCACAGCACAGGTGAGCGTTGATAATCTTACCACACTCATGAGGAAAGTGTCCGGTATCAATTACCTGGGAACACACTCTACCCTCCCCACCCCCCACCCCCACCCCCACCCCACACACACACACACACACACTTTATCCACCACACACACATATACAATACAAAAGTTCATTAAGAAAAAAAAAACATTTTATCTTGATGGAAGTTGCTGCAGAGAAGCTCCAGAGTGTAAAAGGTGGATGTTTCACACACACACACACACACACACACACACACACACACACACACACACACACACACACACACACACACACACACACACACACACACACACACATTCAACCCGACACACAGGATATCTGCACAACCAGCACAGTTTCAAGGTAGACAACAAAGATCAGTTTCACACATTAGTGTTTAGTTGACCTTTGACCTTTTGGGTATGTTAGACCATTGTGTGACAATTTGGTATTTAGTGTGATAATAGTGTGTAATTATTGTTGAGCTGTGTGTTTTGTGAGGCCACTAAAATCGGATCCTTGAGTCCAAGTCTGTCCACAGTCTGTTTGATGTAGTCAGATGCAAATGGTCATCGCACGCTGACTTCCTGTTGGCTCCCCAGCACACGTAAATGGGAATAAATACAACAATCAATGCCACTTCGAGACCTTCTAGAAAGTAATGGACCGAATAAATGAAATTATGATGATAAAGAGTGACGAGAAAGATTTCTAACCCTAAGGATTCATGCTCCAGAACCAGCGGCTCCAATGATTGTTTATGGGAACATATATTTTCGCAGAAGTTAATAATATGATCTGATCGCTTCGTAGCGCAGTACATTTCCTGGGTTTTGTTTAGGTCATTGTTTTAGGGCCCAATCATAAACATAACACACGAATCACATTACAACACCAACAATGTCAGTCAGACGCCTTCATTTTCTTTTTCTTGGTAACAATAAATATTAACAACATATTTACCATATAAGGCCAGCAGAATCAGATATTTCATATATGCACACAGTATTTTATAGAGACTGAAGGTAATGAAGGGGAAATATGTGTGAAATGTCCATTGTGCTGGGCCAAACATACTGCACTCAAAACAAACAGCCTGCAGGAGGTTTAATTCAGCCAAGCCCAACAACCTGAACAGAGGTCACCTGATGAAGCCTGTTGGCTGAATGCTTTTGTTAAATGTTGTCTGACAATCTCCTGAGGTCACAGAAAATTAAGAAATCACGAAGAAGAAACTAAACAGGTAAGAAAAGAAGTCAGATGACAACATTTAGATAGACTTGATATTAATATGCTGTGTAATTTTAAATCACAATGTATTTCTTGTTGTAGTAAATCTTTACTTAAAAAATTATTCAAAATTAGTTTCATTTCTATTTTCATACAAGCAAAAAAAACTAAAAATCCACACAAGCACACAAACACACTTACAGGTCTGACGAGCCGCTCCTCAGAAAACACGCGACTTTGTTTTCAGCAGGTCGCCGTACACTAATGGTTCTCCTCCTCCTGTGTGCCTCTACGTCTCTGTTTTCAACCAATCAGGGCTCAGCTGAATGCACCAATCAGAGAGAAGCTAAGGTAGGCATGGAGGAGAGGGAGTCGGATGGACGGACGGACGGGTGTAGTGAGCGAGGCAGTGTGCGACAGGTGTGTTTGGCACCTTTTGTCTCACTCACACAGAGGATGGAGGAGACAGACAGACAGACAGACAGACAGACAGACACACACACACACACACACACACACACACACACACACACACACACACACACACACACACACACACACACACACACAAAACCAACTGTAAAAGCAGCTAACACCTGCTAAAGTCACACACACACTTTTATAATTGCTGAATCGAGGACTCACACACACACACACACACACAAACACACACACATATAAACAAAGACTTTGGTCTTGTGAGGCAATAACCATCAGTTCAGCTCAATAAATGTTTATGATCCCTGAAGGGCTGCAGGAGGAGAGCTGATGGTGAAAATGTGGCTCGCAAAAACAAAATTGTAAAAAAATACACAATTAACTCTAAAGCAGCCGATTTACATGTTTCTATGTTGCATCTGTAGTTGTAGTGTAGGAGTTATATTGGGAACCGCGCAGGCCGGTGCTACAATTTTGGTGTAGTGACCAAACCACATTACTACCACTTCCACACTCATCACACTGTTGAAGCACTCCGGCCCAACGAGCATTTTCCTCAAACAATCACTGCACGAGGAGGCTGTAAACTGATGAAGGCATTTTTATGAGCATTAAAAATAAAACCTAAAATTGTCTCTTTTTTTAAAAGATCAGATTATGATCTATTCAGTACAAAAACATTTGGGAAGTCTAGAAGAAAGAACACAGATTTCTATTAGTTTCATATATTTCATATACTGCAGACAGAATCATAACATAAACCTAAAGTGTGGTTTCATTTTATGGGAGATAAAAGGGAAAGTGTGAGACAATAACAACGTTGATAAGAAGAGTGAATTTAGCGAATGACACCAAAATGACTTGGTTTAGTATTAGAGAAGTTAACATTTTCAGAAAGTCTATTGAAACCAACCATCAACCATCAGTGACAAAAACAGGTCTTTTTGAATCTTCTTTTCTAATGAATGAGGGATTATTTTCAGATGGACCTCCAGAAAACTAATAAGAAGGAGTGACTTTAGCTAACAACACCGAGATAACTGATGGACACATTTTATTCACTTTGGATTTGATGAGAGAAGTTGAATGGGAGTCTATGGAGCCGGAGGCTTTTGGGAGCCGACCTCTAGTGGCACTCGCTGGTATTGCAGCTGAAGACACTTCTGGATCGGAACCATTTTACAGACCTGAAGCTACGAACTCTTTTATATCCAGTTTGAGGTTGAAGCCAGAGATTTAGGAGTCAGCTCCTAGTTGCCATCGCTGGTATTCAGGCACCTCAGCATGGACTTCACTTTTCAGACACGGAGCCTACGTTCATTTTTATACACAGTTTATGCACATCAACTCCCCACAAATGCAGCAATTTAATCCCATTCACTTCCTGAAAGAGCACATACCAAATACGACGTCGTGACTACGTCTGTCTGAGCGTGAAGCGACACAACAATAATAGACAGTAGTTACACATTTTTTTTATAATACACAGAAAGAAGAACAGCATCCAGAGCTTTGAACAGTCCTCTCCTGATGACCAGTAATCCTAAAACAACACGACAGCACCAAAGTGAATGTGGCTCAGCGTGCAGAGTTTGACCTGCTGTACAGTTGACTGCACACGGCCACAGCAACCAAACCAAGGTCCAGCGTTCACACCTCCGAGTCTGCCTCAGTCCGAGCCCGGTAGATAAGAACTCCAGAACACCAGAACCCAACAGAACATACTGAACGACCATGTTCTTCCAGAAAAAAAAAAAAAAAAAAAAAAAAACAGACCTGTGTGCAGTTGACCTTTCACGGTTCCCCATCAGATCCCCAGATCCCTCCAGGAAGTAGACCGGACCAAAACGCTCACCACCGCTGTCTCCACGCCACGCCTTCCCACAATGCCATGTGTGCCTCTACACCTGTCCCTCTGTGTGTGTGTGTGTGTGTGTGTGCGTGTGTGTGTGTGTGTGTGTGTGTGTGTGTGTGTGTGTGTCTAAAGTCTAAAGTCCTGCATTGTGTTCTGCCTCTCACGCGTCCTCCAGTAAATAAAAGCTGCAGTAGCAACAGAAGCCTCACTCCCAGTCACACCCCAAACCCAAATACATACCTGCCAACGCAGCGGCCCACGGAGAGAGACGCTGGGTGACAGGCCACGCCGTCCGGCAGCCATGCTGGACATCTCCAAGTCTCCAATTAACTCTTTAACCATTGATATCGTTTCTCAATTAAACCACGTGTGTCTGCGGCGACTGAAAACTGGTCAGACTCGCTAGCAGAGTGTCGAACATCACCAAGAATATCCATCCTAACAACCTTTTAAATTTAATAAACTCCAAGCGTGGTCACAACCATAACTAAAACGAATGAAAAATACTACTGGAATTAAAAATGCGAGTATCAACAATACATATAGGAAAATAGTATAATAGTGACAAACAGCAGCAGAGTGTTAATATTTGATAACAGTCACTTTAAAAAAATTATTTTGTTGAACAGGTAACAGATCTGACCGTCAGAGATTATACCAGCTGACTGGGAGGAAGCAAGGCAGCGAGGAGGGAGGAAAGGAAGTGAGGAAGTGTAGGTCCATGTCTACTACTGTCCACATCCTGCAGCATCACACAATCCCCCGAGAGAGATGAGGTAACAACCACAGGGAATACTTTATCAGAGGAGCGTGAAATTATAAAATAAAGAAACTATGATTGACATTTAGCTTTGCTACCCAACCTGGACCTGTTGGGTCCCAGCAGGCTCATCAGGGTTCAGGTTGGTTCAGGCTGCTGGTGTCGAATCATTTACTGTGTTGAAGCTGTTGTACTTGTGTACTGACCCTGAATATTCTGAGTGCATCAGTGTGTTCACACTGTCAGTACAGAAGAATCAGTGTTTATTGACTGTGTTAAACAGAGGACACAAAAACATGTTGATTTCTGGGTAAAATAATTAAAGCTGCATCTGTTGGAGGGTGATGTGGTCACATGATGACGTCATTTCCTGTCAGTGTGATTTAAAACAACATGACTCTGTTAAAACTACAGTCAGAGTTCTGGCATGGAAAATTAGTGTTAGTTAGTGGACTGATGGAAGGACGTCATCTGGTGCTACACACACACACACACACACACACACACACACACACACACACACACACACACACACACACACACACACACACACACACACACACACACACACACGGTGCCTGTACCTGCGGATGGTGAGCTGCAGAGTCTTGTACGATCCTTTGACCAGAGCGATGGCCTCCTGTCGGTATCCAGTCAGCTCCACATCGTTGATGATGACGATCTCGTCCCTGACCAGCAGAGGCTTCTCCAGATTGTCCGCCTTGCCGCCTTCTTCTACCTGCACGCACAAAACACACAACACCTGGTGTCAGATTTACAGAGAGCTGTGTGTGTGGGCTCCTGGTGACCTCCAATATCTACGAGGTCTTTGTGCTGAACTGAACATGTGGTGGAGCCACGGCCTCCCTGTACAGGACAGGGATGGAAAAAGAAGGGTCACTTTGTCTGTCTCTGTTTCTTTGTAGTTTTTTTTTCCTCTAGTTGTAAATTTCCGATCACAGTTCACCAATCGTACCAGTCGGACCGTCGAGATTCAAATTTCTCTGACGCAAAGCACTCCTTTTTAAAACCCCAAATACAAGAGCAGTAAAGGAAGACGTGTCTGTTTGCATGGTAATGTAACATTATGAGCTATTTGTGATGATAGAGTTTGGTTGGAGAGGTCGACTTTGTGTCCTTCAGCAGAGCTTCTATTGAGTCTGTTTGTTGCAGACAAATAATGCAAATCTTAAGGAATTCCAAGTTCCCACAAATATTGTGAAGACTGGTTGAATATGCATTCATTATTGGGAACACAACATTACAATTTACTGCACTAACACTTACTAATGCACTGAAACAACTGTTGTGTTTTAGTACAAGAACTGCCTGTTAAGTGATATGAGGTTCTTTGAAGAAATATAGCTTTCATTTATGTCTTTCATAAATTCTCCCCACTTAGTCTGAACATGGTAAAGTTTCCCATCATCACCTTCCTCCAGCATCAGTCACACAATATGAGTTATTATAATTATTGTATATTTGTTTTAAAATCAGTCAGCTGGAGATAATTTCCAACCAAATCATGAAACAAACAATAATTAAATACAAAACTGCAGCTGATGAAATTAATGCTGTAGTTTAGAAGGTAAAGTCGCTGGTCAGGAGCTAAAAACCTTAAGCTTGTTTACCTCGCTATGTTTAAAACAAGTCTCTGACTCAACTCATTTTAAACTATACACATGCAGTCTTAAACAGCCTTAGATAGCCTTAGATGGTCTTAGATAACCTTAGATGGTCTTATATGGTCTTAGACAGTGTTAGACAGTCTTAGACAGTCTTAGATAGCCTTAGATAGTCTTAGACAGCCTTAGATAGTCTTAGACAGTATTAGACAGTTTTAGATAGTCTTAGATAGTCTTAGATAGTCTTAGACAGTCTTAGACAGTCTTATATAGTCTTAGACCGTCTTAGACAGTCTTAGATAGCCTTAGATAGTCTTAGGCAGCCTTAAATAGCCATAGATGGTCTTAGACAGTCTTAGATAGCCATAGATGGTCTTAGATGGTCTTAGACTGTCTTAGATAGTCTTAGGTAGCCGTAGACAGTATTAGATAGTCTTAGACAGTCTTAGATGGCCATAGATGGTATTAGATGGTCTTAGACAGTCTTAGATAGCCATGGATTGTCTTAGACGGTCTTAGACAGTCTTAGATAGCCTTATATAGTCTTAGACAGTCTTAGATAGTCTTAGACAGCCTTATATAGTCTTAGACAGTCTTAGACAGTCTTAGATAGCCATAGATGGTCTTAGATGGTCTTAGACAGTCTTATATAGTCTTAGACAGTCTTAGACAGTCTAGACAGTCTTAGATAGCCTTAGATAGTCTTAGGCAGCCTTAAATAGCCATAGACGGTCTTAGACAGCCTTAGATAGTCTTAGACAGTCTTAGATAGCCATAGATGGTCTTAGATGGTCTTAGACAGTCTTAGATAGTCTTAGATAGCCGTAGACAGTCTTAGATAGTCTTAGACAGTCTTAGATGGCCATAGATGGTCTTAGATGGTCTTAGACAGTCTTAGATAGCCATGGATTGTCTTAGACGGTCTTAGACAGTCTTAGATAGTCTTAGACAGTCTTAGATAGCCATAGATGGTCTTAGATGGTCTTAGACAGTCTTAGATAGTCTTAGATAGCCTTAGATAGTCTTAGATAGTCTTAGACAGTCTTAGATAGCCATAGATAGTCTTAGGCAGCCTTAAATAGCCATAGATTGTCTTAGATAGTTTTAGACAGTCTTAGATAGTCTTAGACAGCCTTATATAGTCTTAGACAGTCTTAGACAGTCTTAGACAGTCTTAGATAGCCATAAATGGTCTTAGATGGTCTTAGACAGTCTTAGATAGTCGTAGATAGTCTTAGACAGTCTTAGGTAGCCTTAGATAGCCATAAATGGTTTTTATATAGTCTTAGACAGCCTTAGATAGTCTTAGACAGTCTTAGACAGTCTTAGATAGTTTTAGACAGTATTAGATAGTCTTAGACAGTATTAGATAGCCATATATGGTCTTATATGGTCTTAGACAGTCTTAGATGGTCTTAGACAGTCTTAGATAGTCTTAGATAGTCTTAGATAGGCATAGATAGTCTTAGACGGTCTTACATACTCTTAGACAGCCTTATATAGTCTTAGACAGTCTTAGGTTAGGTTAGGTAGTTACTTTATTAATCCCCGAGGGGAATTTTTTTTCTTAGATAGTCTTAGACAGTCTTAGATAGTCTTAGATAGCCATAGATAGTCTTAGATAGTCTTAGATGGTCTTAGATAGTCTTAGATAGCCGTAGATAGTCTTAGACAGTCTTAGACAGTCTTAGATAGTCTTAGATAGCCGTAGATAGTCTTAGATAGTCTTCGATGGTCTTAGATAGTCTTAGACAGTCTTAGGCAGTCTTAGGCAGTCTTAGATAGCAATAGATAGTCTTAGACAGTCTTAGATAGTCTTAGATAGCCGTAGATAGTCTTAGACAGTATTAGAAAAGTCTTAGACAGTCTTAGACAGTCTTAGATAGTCTTAGATAGCCATAGATGGTCTTAGATAGTGTTAAACAGTCTTAGACAGTCTTAGATAGCAATAGATAGTCTTAGATAGCCATAGATAGTCTTAAGACAGTCTTAGATAGCCATAGATAGTCTTAGACAGTCTTAGAAAAGTCTTAGACAGTCTTAGACAGTCTTAGATAGCCATCGATGGTCTTAGACAGTCTTAGATAGCCTTAGATAGTCTTAGGTACTTTAGATAGCCGTAGACAGTCTTAGGTAGCCTTAGATAGTCTTAGCTAGCAGTAACAGTAACGATGGGGACCAGACAGACTACAGTGATACCTACACATACATATTTTATCAAAATTAAGTAAACATTAACCTCCATTTCAGTAAAAATCATGACGACAACTACAAACTCTAATTTTCTCCATGTTGGTGGAAGTGATGGTGATTCTGTCTCACACAGACATACTGTCCATATCAACATGTCAAAATGTCAGCATGACCTGACTGCTTTATCACTGCTGACCATGAGGCCTCTTAGCAGCCTGTCAGGGTGTGCTACAGTATCTGTGTGTGTGTGTGTGTGTGTGTGTGTGTGTGTGTGTGTGTGTGTGTGTGTGTGTGTGTGTGTGTGTGTGTGTGTGTCGTGTGTGTGTGTGTGTGTGCGTGTGTGTGTGAGTGTCCTCGTTAAGGTCACATTGTTTTGCTTTCTCGCTCAGTGTGAAATGAACTCAACCGAACCCTGAGCTAGTTTTCAAAATGTTTCTGCTCAGAACGAATGTGCAGATGTTTGCAGTGGATTAATTAATTAATTTAAATAAGATGATAATAATAAAATAAGATATTATGTTGTGCAGCTCTGATTCTCATTTAGTGCAGTGAACTCAATTAAGCTGAGACTAAAGTTGAGCCTTAGTTGGTTCTAATTCGGATTAGGAAAGAACATGCTGATGTTAATGCATTGCAATGAGAATACGATGTGACTGTTCAGAGCAGCCTGGTTCACATGTGGATCAGATCTCCGTTGTAAATGACATCTGTACAGTTTGGCCACATTATTAAGAAAACAAAGCACCCAACCAGTTGTAAAGTCACGTCCTCTTCTTATCTCAGACTGTTTGTCGAAAAGCAACAGATGAGTTCCTCTCCAAAAAACAACTAGAGTTTGGACTCAGGAGACTCTCCGGGACGTGCCGACGTTCAAAGTCACAGATACAGAACTGACAAACAATGTAAATAAAGATGGAGGACGTGGCCGCTCCTCAAGTAAAAACATGTTATCTTGATCGCCCCCTTCGGGCTGGTTGCAGTATTGGTCATAAACCTCGTCGACTTTAATAACAGGACAAACTAACAAATCACGGTTAACCTAAGACCTTTTTTTGTTTTTTTTATCCCAAAAATGGTTTCTGTCATTCTATGTCCTTTTTATCATGTTCATTTTTGTTCAATTTAGCATTTTTCTGATGAATTTCTTTTTGAAAAGTGACTTGATGCTATAAAAAAAACCTCATGATTGACAAAACCACAAACTACCAAGTTGTTCGGTAGTAAACTGTATAGCTGATATTCTGGAGGAGCTTTGCAGGGTTTCCTGTAAGTTAAGTTATTTTTTTAAAGGCCGAGTGAATAAGTAACTTAATGCTAATGTTAGCTTGCTAAGAGCATAACTAATGTATTGGAGAAAGTAGTTGATATATGTAGCTGGTCAACCAACAGTTACAAACAATTTTATTGAGTAAATAATAAGCATAAAGCGAGCGTCCATGATGGACGAACTAAAAACCTCAACTTGGGGCTTAAAACTATGGAAACATATTCTATTCATGTAAGGAAAAAAAAGTTGACAGTTTATCTCACGAGATCTTTTCTTGTAATTATAAGATACTGATCTCGTAATCATGATAAAAGTTAAGGCTTAGCCTGTCGGCACTAACGTTGGCTACTCCAGTAAAGTTAGAAAAATATTGACAAATTCGAACTTCCCGTAATAAGTCAATAACTAAACGTTGTTAAAACCCAACCGATGGCTCTTTCTAATTGCAGGAAGGTATTTCATTTAAAGAAGCCTCCTCAGAGCTGCAGAAATCCCATCGGCCTCTTTGGACAGCCGGCTGTGAGACGGGACCGTCTGAAAAAAGCAATCTCAGGATAAACTGTCAAATTATTTTTTCATTACGTGAATACGATGCGGCTCCGTATAAACCTCCACCGTTGTCACGACTTGACATTCACAAGTGGTCATCACCATGACTGGTTGTGTGAGATCAATAATAAAGTTCAGCTCTCATTCGACTTCTTCTGAGTCCAAATGCAGATTAATTATTGTCCTGTGAGGGACGCGTTAACCCGCCGATGTCCACCCAGTCTTTGCCTTTTAAGTTAAGATTTTTTGGTTCCATTAACTGATAAATCTGACCCATAAACTGAACCTCAGAAAACTGTAGATAAACACACAGATCAGATGATATAAGTACAGATAGTACAGCACCAGAACGGGACTCAATTGGAAAGTTGTTTTCACATACTTTCCTGTGATCGACAAAGGTATCTAGCTCTGTTCTGAAAAAATAAGCCCCGCCCATCTGGGACTCTTCGAATGTTAAAACAATTGCCAAAGAATTTCTGGCAGGGTGTGTCTGACCCTCTTCTGAATTACAACATGTGTTACTTTTCAACAAAAGCATGATGGTTTTCAGCCCACATGCTGCTGCTCCCACTTTTAACACCAAGAGAAAGTGTTCATGCTCATGTTGCTGACCGTAAACACCGGAGTACGGTGGCCCTGAGGAGACAAAACATCAATGCAAGGCCGAGGCTGCTGACAGACACAGACAGGATAATTAAACATATCTTCACTAGTGTTGATGTTATTATGACGAGAAATGAACACTAATAAATAATGTGAGTTGTGTCTGAAAACTGTTCAGATCCAAAACCCTCCTGAGCTCAGCAGAACGCAAACACGCCTTCACTGTTTGCTTTTTTCAGGAATAAATATACCCAAATAAGGTCGACAGAATCACTCAGTAACTCAGTACGAGTGTGTGTGTGTGTGTGTGTGTGTGTGTGTGTGTGTGTGTGTGTGTGTGTGTGTGTGTGTGTGTGTGTGTGTGTGTGTGTGTGTGTGTCAGTGACTCTGGTATTTCAGCTGAAGTTCATTATCCAGCAGACAGAGATATGTTAGCAGTGCAGCTTGTTCATACCGTGACTGAGAAAACATACCTCCTCTAATCGATAAAGACTGTGTGATTTGGGAAAATATCCTCAGAAAGCAACGGGGGGAGGGGGGCTTCAGAAAGGGGGGGAGGGGGTCCTATCCTGGCTGACTAGTGAAAACTTAAAATGACATTATTTGACCCTTCACCCCAGGTTAAAGCTCCAGTCTGGGTGTTAGTTATGAGCCATTACCTGAATCATTTTTTAATCTTAAGGATACAAAGAAGTGATTATTTCCAGTATTTAATAAGAAAGAACAAAGATCAAAACATCATGAAGAAGAAATATTTTGATTTTTATTCTCCACTGCCACTAGAGGTCGGCTCCAAAAAGCCTCCGGCTCCATAGACTCCCATTCAACTTCTCTCATCAAATCCAAAGTGAATAAAATGTGTGCATCAGTTATCTCGGTGTTGTTAGCTAAAGTCACTCCTTCTTATTAGTTTTCTGGAGGTCCATTTGGGCAAGTGAGTAATTGATCACGCGAGCACCTCGGTCCTGAACGCATCACTGAAGTACCAATAATGACATTAAAGAACCCTCGAGTGTAATATTGCGATTATACAACACGTTACCATCTAAATATAACATGAAATCTGAATGTATTCATATTGTGGAGCAATTCACTCTCAAAATATAAAACATTGTGTTAGTGTGATCTCCGTTTGTGTTTTTAACATTTTAGCTCCGTGTCATGTGTTCAAACCAAACCGGTCCAGCTAGCCTCCGCTAGGATTGTAAGTGCGTGACTATCCGTGGTGTTACGGTACGGGTGCTCGGAGCGACCAAAAAGGACCAAAAGAGACCCGACTTCACCAAATGGGTCATTTAATAGAACTATAACAAGTAGAAACTACATTATATTACATATTATATGAAACTCTAGTCTAATTCTATTTTCCCATTGAGGAGGTGGAGAGATATTTCTAGTGATGAACAGGATGTGATGTCATGATGATTTGTTCCAAATGTTCAGTTGACTAATCAGCTCTCTGGGGGCGGAGCTACTGGTTAACTGTACAACTAAAAATAATTCCATCAATTTGATATTAGGCCTCAAAAAGAGGCCTTTTAGGGGGCGTGTCTGTTTGATTGACAGGCCTGTGGTGCAGTCAGGTTACAGCTATCGGTGGGCGGGACGTAGTATCCTCAGGTTTCCAATCAGATCGGTCAGATCCACCGCTGGCTCCTCCCCCAGCTCGTCCAAATATGGTCACTTCCTGCTCCAAACCGCTCCGAACTGGCAAGATGGTGACGGACAGAATCTGAACTGGAGGATTCATAACGTTCACAAACCAACGATGACATCACTGCTGGTTCTGATTGGTACCAGTCATGTGACTTTCAGATTAATACTCATTAAAACTGTTTACCTGAGCTGAACCGCCTGGATTAACAGAAACCTTCCCTGTGACCTCTGACCCCAGAAATACACTGATGATAAACAAGCTAATGGTGCCCAATCTGTTTTATCCATTTTATCAATTCACAATGAAATGAATGTGAACATCTGATCCATTCAGGAAGAAGAGGAGATGCTCAGGCTTTTCAGTCTAGATGGAGATCTTTACCTGAAAACTCCAGTGTTTTTTTTCCACCTGAACCCACTACGGTGAAGTGAACATAAGGAGTCGGTTCGTCGAGATAGACGAGCTCATTTTCCAGTTTGGTGGCATTAAACCAGAACAGAGGAAGAGGGTGCGACTAAATGAGGCCAAACCTTGTTTCTATTGTACTATGTTGCATTTTTCTTTTATTGGTACACTAACTTTTCCATCTCAGCTGAGCTTAAAACGTTTCCTTTTTTTCTACTTTTCTAGTAAACGTGCATTAAACAGGTGCCAGCAGCACAAACAGGAAAAGAAGTGGAGTATGACAGTGAGAGGAAGTAAAGACAGAAATGAAGCCGGGCCTCAGGCTGCTGTTGGGTCCAACACGGTTAACTGTGCAAACACCAGTCCAAGTACAGTACAAAATAAAAGCATGATTGTGTTCAAAAGCACCCAGGAAAACACATAATTCACATTCTTGTCCTATTTTACAGCCGTTTGGCCTCCATCCCAGAATACCCCCCCACCCACACACACACACACACACACACACACACACACACACACACACACACACACACACCACACAAACAAACACACACACACACACACACACACACACACACACACACACACACACCACACAAACAAACACACACACACACACACACACACACACCACACAAACAACACACACACACACACACACACACACACACACCACACAAACAAACACACACACACACACACACACACACACACACACACACACACCACACAAACAAACACACACACACACACACACACCACACAAACAAACACACACACACACACACACACACACACACACACACACACACACACACACACACCACACAAACAAACACACACACACACACACACACACACACACACACACACACAAACACAAACACAAACACACACACACACACACACACACACACACACACACACACCACACAAACAAACACACACACACACACACACACACACACACACACACACACACACACACACACACACACACACACACACACACACACACACACGCTGCCTGGTGATTTGCATGTTAATAAAATGAGGCCAGGATGGCTGTAAGGACAGACGGGGCATCGTTAGTGGTCATTCTCCAAAATACAGTCTGACGAACACAACGATGAGACGTCAGCGCTCAGAAACACGACTTGTAAGTTGGTTCAGTGCCGTTCGGAGCGACGGCTGCCCCAACGATTGTTATTTAATCCAAACTTTGGACGAACTTATCTTCGTCAGGTGTTCATGACACGCTGGTCATTTTGACAAAACAAAATGCACGTTCAGATGATTAGCAGAGCAGCACGCTGGACGCTGCTGTTCAGGTTGCATTCAGGGATTGTTGAGCGCGTTCTATAAAAGTTTTATTTATTAATGTATTGCACTCTGGAGTGGACACAGCTTTAAACTGGCACGATTAAGATGGTCTTTATAAGGTCAAATAAATATGACAGTGGATTTTAATAACTAAGATGACTAATGTCAGCTGCAGTGTAACATTTAGATTTAGTTTCCTGAGGTTTGCGTTGGGAATGACTGAAATACGGAGTCACTTTTGGAGTTGTGAGTGTTAGGGTTATATATAAAAAGGGTGCAGGTTATGATACTGATGACTGCATTATTAATACTGTGCTAAGGACTGCACCACAGGCCTGTCAATCAAACAGACACGCCCCCAAAAACAGGTCTTCTTGAATCTTCTTTTCTAATGAATGAGGGATTATTTTCAGATGGACCTCCAGAAAACTAATAAGAAGGAGTGACTTTAGCTAACAACACCGAGATAACTGATGGACACATTTTATTCACTTTGGATTTGATGAGAGAAGTTGAATGGGAGTCTATGGAGCCGGAGGCTTTTTGGAGCCGACCTCTAGTGGCACTCGCTGGTATTGCAGCTGAAGACACTTCTGGATCGGAACCATTTTACAGACCTGAAGCTACGAACTCTTTTATATAGTCAATGGAAGCAGCTTGTGCTTTCACTCTGTGAAATTAACAGTCGCTCAGTAAAGTGCTGAAAGGCATCAAGGTTGTCTGTCACCTATCAAAATATTGTCATAATTAGACAGCTCTGGCTGTTATCAATAAATCAGTTTAAAAACCATAAATTGTAGAGTAATTCATTTATTTTGAATTTATTTTAGAGTTCTGGAGGTCTTTGAATATTTGGGGAGATTTCAGCTCAGGTTTGGAGACAACAAACATTTAAAACACAAAGCCTGTGGAGCAAAGTTAGAGAGTTTGAATTAGAGGGGTAACTGAAGGTTATTGGTTGCATGATGGGAAATGGAGGAGCCACTGATTTTGGAAGTTGCTAAAATCTTAAAATCAGAACATTACAGCCCCTTTTGATCAGCTTGTTTTTTTTTATTTGGCTCTTGCAAAGAACCAAATTATAAAAGTGTAGGCAATTATAAAACGTGTAGGAGTGTCCCTTTAAACTGCCAATTTAGAAAGTTACAGCACAGTTAGGACTACGTGGATTAGCTCAGTTTGTAAATATAAGTAGGCTACTGTAGTTCAATTCAATTTCAGACTTTCAGGTAGTTTTTAGGGCTATATTTATCTGAAACTTCTTCTGCCACTGACATTTGGCCTACAATGATGTAAAACTTAACGATAATCGATTGGTCCATCACCATCTCATTAAAATGAACAAGCATGCGGCCCTCATGTCATGTGTAGAGGAGATTAGAACTTGCTGCCTCCTACCTTGGAGATGATGAGCGGCTCTCCGTGCTCCAGGCCGCCCTGCAGGGTGAAGCCCCACGGCGCTCCTCCCTGCAGCTGGGCCTCCACCAGCACCCAGCCGCCTCCCTCTCCTCCTCCGCCCGCCGGCTGCTGCTGCTGGAGCCCCGCCCGGCCACCGCTCTCCATGCCCGGCCAGGGGGAGACCTCAGTCCGGGCTCCTCGGTCCTCAGCCCGGCTGCGGCCCGGCGGACCGAGGCGGGGGGGAACTGGACCGAAGAAAACGATGTCTCCTTCACGAGCGCATCGCCGTCATTCATTTAGAAGTCCTCGTTAAGGGAGCGGAGAGCAGGAGGTGTCCGGGCACCGAGCTGCGTTTCCTGCAAAGTGCATTCCTGACGCGCTGAAAGCGGCGGATCCTCTGGAGGACAAACTCCAACTACACCCCGAAACAAGCCCCGGGAGTCCGGAGGGGAGCTTCCAAAGTTTACCGAGCGGAGGAGGAGGTGATTAAAAGTTCCAGAAGAACGGAGGTCAGATCACATCAGATCCGCTCCGACAGAAATCCAAACCGGCTCTCTGCCTCTCTGTCTCTTCCGAAAATCAGTTTAGCATCACAATAGGATTTACTGCGACTCACTGAGCGAGGAGAAAGGAGAGAGACAGAGAGAGAGAGGGAGAGAGGGAGAGAGGTGGGGTGAGACCGTGCGGGGGGGGGGGGGGGACGGACGGACAGAAGGACAGAAAAGATGGAAGACAGACAGGACAGAAGTGAAAAAAGAAAGACAAGAAACAAAAGCTGGAGTGACAGAGCTGAAAGAAGTTTCCTGTGTGTGTGTTGATGAGTGGTAATCCAATCCTTGTTTCCATTCACACTGGAACCAGATTACTGCGGAAAACCAGATTAAACTTCCCGGTGGATCAAATCGTTGACACGGAGCACAATAAACATCCAGAGAGTCTCACCGCTGAAACGTGGACGTTAGTTCCTGTTGCCAAATTAAAAAGTTAATTCCTATTTGTGTGCGATGTTGACCAAGAAAGTGGAGTGCTGCTCATTGCAGAGCCTACATGTCCCAGGATGCATTGCAATGAGCCTCTGACACCTCTTTCAGTTCCCTTCTCCATCACTTAGTTCCAGATGACATCCTCCATCAGTCCACGAACAGTAATCTTCCTGGAGTGTAGTTTTAACAGTCATGTTGTTTTAAATCACACAGACAGGAAATGACAGTTTAACACTCAATAAAGTTTGATTCTTCTGTCCAGCAGCAGCAGAAAAGAAACACTTTGTGTTCAGGAACAGCTGCAGCTGCCTCAGATGCTTTTAATTTGAAAATCCTTTACATCGGTGGCCCCGCCCCCTTCCTCTACGCCGCCAAGATGGCGACCGTTTAGGGTGGAAAGTGTCCAGAGTTTTACACTTCTTCTTTTTTTGGAGCGTTCTGAGTGCTTCATCCTGGTACTTGTAGTGTACTGATGTTAGTGTTCTAACATCTGGAGCACAAGTAGAACATCTGGAACACAAGTACAACACCCGGAACACAAGTAGAACACAAGTACAACACTTCAGGTACAACACCTGAAGCACAAGTACAACACCTGGAACACAAGAACAACATCTGGAACACAAATACAACCCCTGGAACACAAGTACAACACAAATGCAACACCTGGAACACAAGTACAACACAAATACAACACCTGGAACACAAGTACAACACAAGTACAACACCTGAAGCACAAGTACAACATCTGGAACACAAGTACAACACCTGGAACACAAGAACAAAACCTGGAACACAAGTACAACACAAGTACAAAACCTGGAACACAAGTACAACACAAGTACAAAACCTGGAACACAAGTAGAACACAAGTACAAAACCTGGAACACAAGAACAACATCTGGAACACAAGTAGAACACAAGTACAAAACCTGGAACACAAGTAGAACACAAGTGCAAAACCTGGAACACAAGAACAACATCTGGAACACAAGTAGAACACAAGTACAAAACCTGGAACACAAGTAGAACACAAATACAAAACCTGGAACACAAGAACAAAACCTGGAACACAAGAACAACATCTGGAACACAAGTAGAACACCTGAAAGACAAGTACAACACCTGGAAGACAAGTAGAACACCCGGAACACAAGTAGAACATCTGGAACACAAGTAGAACATCTGGAACACAAGTACAACACCTGGAACACATGTACAACACCTGGAACACAAGTACAACACCTGGAACACAAGTAGAACATCTGGAACACAAGTACAACACCTGGAACACAAGTAGAACACCTGGAACACAAATACAACACCTGGAACACATGTACAACATCTGGAACACAAGTAAAACACCTGGAACACAAGTACAACACCTGGAACACAAGTAGAACATCTGGAACACAAGTACAACACCTGGAACACAAGTAGAACACCTGGAACACAAATACAACACCTGGAACACATGTACAACACCTGGAACACAAGTACAACATCTGGAACACAAGTAGAACACCTGGAACACATGTACAACACCTGGAACACAAGTACAACATCTGGAACACAAGTAGAACACCTGGAACACATGTACAACACCTGGAACACAAGTACAACATCTGGAACACAAGTAGAACACCTGGAACACATGTACAACACCTGGAACACAAGTAGAACACCCGGAACACAAGTAGAACATCTGGAACACAGCATTGGTCTCCTGTTGTCACAGCCAACAAGCAGCAGCTGATGACTGTGATTGATCAGGTGATTGATCAGGTGATTGATCAGGTGATTGATCAGGAAGCTGCAGGTGACATAACGTTGTCAGAAACAGGTGATTAAATCTCAGCTGATGGTCGTCTCTCTTCTCACCCGGCTGGTTTCAGTCTCTCTCAGTTTGTCTTCGGTGTCCAGAAGAAGTTCTCCAGCACATCTTTGTCCATGAGGAGAAAACTTTCATGTGAAGTAACAAACACACGATTCTCTCCGTCGGCGACATCATCCTACAAAAAGTGTCCAATCTGAGAAGCAGAGCAGAAAGATTCAGGGCAGTTTGACCGACGACCACCAGTCGCTCTCATAAATATCTCTGGCTGCCAGAACACGGTGAAATGCATCCTCGTACATCTTCAAACATCTTCTGCGCTCATGTTTGGGACACTTCCGCTGTTGGAGACTTGTTGCAGTTAAAGTTTGAGAACAGTGTTTTGATTTGGTGCTGCATTTAAAGCGCCACCTGTTGGTCACATATACGACCAAGTTGAAACTTTCACCTGAAGATGGGAAGAAGGGAAACATGTCTGAACCGGATCAGATCAGTCCATCCCTTGGTTGTTGAGACTTTTCACTTCAAAGTTGTTAGGAAACAACATCTGGGGACCATGAACATCTGTGTCCATTTGATCAGCTGGTGGCGCTAGAGGCTCTAAAAAGATTCATCCTCTCTGCAGCATCAGGACCAGATGTCACGGCAACCCGTCCGGCAGCAGCTGAAGTGATCTAGTCTGGAACGGCTCCACACGGCCGCTTGAAGAAATCTACGGCAATGAAGCAACGAGCTGGCGAGGTGTTTTGAGTTAAGAGTGGGCGGAGCTTCACCGTCCAAGACCGAAGGCGGAGCGTCAGGTCAGGAGACGCCAGCTGGGTTTTCTTTGTGTCACCGTGGAATTCGTCCCCCAGAGTCAGACTGTCAACATCGAGTTCCCCCGGAAACATTCGCTGTGAACCACCTGAACTGTACGAATCACTTCAACATGACAACATGTCCGCTCACCATCATCATGACATCACATCCTGTTCATCACTAGAAACATCTCTCCACCTCCTCAATGGGAAAATAGAATTAGACTAGAGTTTCATCTAACATGTAATATAATGTAGTTTCTACTTGTTCTAGTTCTATTAAATGACCCATTTGGTGAAGTCGGGTCTCTTTTGGTCCTTTTTGGTCGCTCTGAGCACCCGTACCGTAACACCACGGATAGTCACGCACTTACAATCCTAGAGGAGGCTAGCTGGACCGGTTTGGTTTGAACACATGACACGGTGCTAAAATCTCTCCATCCCCATGTGTTGCCATGGAAACGGAGATGCCACTAACAAAAAGTTTTATATTTTGAGAGTGAATTGCTCCACAATATGAAAACATTTAGATGACATGTTTTATTTATTTGGTAACTTGTTGTATAATCACAATTATTATTCAACATGAATAATAACACATATGACAAGCAGCAGTCCTGCAGCTTCAACTGTGTGTGTGTGTGTGTGTGTGTGTGTGTGTGTGTGTTAGCACACGGGGAAGTGTCATCAAGTGTATCAGCTAACGGGGTCAGAGGTCAGCCTCCATCTTCTAAGATCGCTTACAAAACATGACCACAGAGTTTCTGACTTAAAGACGTGGAAACGCTGTGAAAAGCAGATTTACGTCTGAAGGCCGGAGCTGAGGATGCCGTGTGTGATCAGAGATCGCCATCTAGAGGAACACAAGAACATTACAACCATTTGCCAGAAGAAAATATCACTGAGATAAAGAGCTCACTTCTCTTTCAGTTTCATTATATTCCGCTGGAAATCAACACATTTCACATTTTGTGATTTAACAGCAAAGTCAATAGAAGACTGAGGCTTTACAAAAAAAAGGAATTTATATTTAATTTAACAAAACAACATACATATTAATTCCAGTTATTGTGATAAGGCACGGAGTCCGATTTAAATGAGCGTGTGCAAACAGCAAACAAGAAAAACACAAAGCTTTTTTGTACAAATGTGTAAGTTAAAAAAAACATGTTTATAAAAAAAGCTGTCAATCAGAGCTGGTGAAAAACAAAACATGACTTATTGTATCAAAACAATTTGATTTAACTAAAATGTTTAACAGAATAAGAACATATTTTTCTTTAAAAAAAAAAAAAAAAAAAAACTCGACGCACATTTTTACTTTTTTTTTTAAGACAATTTACAAGTTTATACATTTTATTACAGCTGAACATTTTAATAAGTGGAGACATTTTTTTTACATTTTCAGACTTTTAATATTTGAATATATTTAATATATTATATATTATAAAAATCCTTCATGATCATAGCGTGTTAAATAAAGATTTTTACAGGCTCCTTCTGACACGTCTTCATAATCAACATTTCAGCCACTGCTTTGGTGACATGTTGAAAACGTTTGTTCACTTTTATATTTTCACTCTCTGCAGCCCCGAACATACAAACATCTGTCTGAACATACAAACATCTGTCCTGAACATCGTGGATGTGCCGCTTTCATCACTTTTTTGGTACTATATCAAGCACATATCTAATTCTATATATCTATATCAATATATATCTAGATATACATCTCTCTCTTGCTCTCTTTTTTAACTCTATTTGTGGTTATTTTTATGCATTTTATCTGTTTCTCATGCATCTCATCTCATTTCTTTTCTATCTTTCTAAATGTTCCTTTATATCTGTTTTTATGTGAAACACTGAATGTCATTTTCTTGCTGTGAAGCACTTTGAGCTGCAGTTCTCGTATGAAAGCTGCTCTACAAATGAAGTTTATTATTTTTATTATTACCACCGTCAGATTGAACTCAGCTGTATGTCGAAAATAGTGAATGTCATGTAATTTGGTTGTTTTGTGAAAACTCTTCTGATGACGATGGCACATGTTTTAAATTACTAACAATGTCTTTTGGTAAAATTCCACAATAAATAAAAAAAAGTATTTCGTGAAACAGCAGTTGAGGACAGTTGAGGACAGTTGAGGACAGTTGAGGACAGTTGGCGCTGTGCGACCTTTGGCGAGTTGCTTGTGTTCGCGTCCTGCACTTCTAAATGTTTCATCACTCATGTTTGCAGGTGAAATCATTTGTGTGCTGTCATCATGTTAACGGCTGAACGAGCCCAGAACATACCAACATGCTGAATACTTGCATGTTAACGTGTTCCGTTAAATTGAAAGTCCAGCAAAGATGATAAAAAGTGCAGTTTAGAAGCAATATTTCAATGCAGGTGGAGCAACGGGCAAAAAACAAGAACCCAAGAAGTTGTAAATGCCGCACAGAAACAAACGCGGTTCTCTTCACTTCAACTGCAACGAGCCACGTTTGGAAATAAGACTGATCCAAGCCCTAAAGCTCCTCCGTCACGCCGTGGATGGTCTCGATGATCTTCTTCTTCAGCTTCTTCACGTTCTCCGGCGGCGTCTCGTTCAGACACTCCTCCACGTACTTCAGGAAGCCTGCGTGCGGCGACGCCGGCTGGTTCTGACAGAACGTCCTCATGAAGTCCAGAACCTCGCCGGCAGTCGCCCGGCGGCTCGATCTCTTCCGGCCCGACACTCTGCTGTCTGCGTGGGAGGAGGACGTGGAGGGGGAGGAGGAGGGGGAGGAGTCCTGGGAGTCCGGGGGAGTGGGCGAGGGCGGGGCTTCCAGGCTCTGCACCCTAATGTTCAGTTTGGTCGACGTTTGGTTGGCGGTGCGGTAGTGCAGCGAGGGGGGAGGGGGAGGGGCCTGACCGACGGGGAGGAGGCGGGACTCCTGCGACTCGTCCTCATCGCAGGACTCGCAGAGGAACATCAGCTCTAGGTAGTGTTTCCACTTCGGCAGGTAGAAGTCCTCCGAGCCGCACGTCTTGTTGGAGCTCACCGCCTTGTGTTCGCGCTGGAAGATGGTTCGCAAGTTCCTGAACTTCGTCTTGATGTCTTCCACTGGAGGAATTACAGACGCCGTTAGCCTCGAGACGGGAACACACTCGGAGCGAATGATGTGAGGAATCTGAACTAGAGTGCACCGGAATCTGTTAAACCAAATAAATGGTCTGTATCGGAGGGGGCGGGGCTTGATCTGGAAGTGGGCGGGGCCTAACTGGAAGTTGTTCATTTAAACCCGAGATTGATATGGGTTGATCAGAAATTGCTAAACTTATTATTTATTAGGCAACTATTTACAGAACAGCCCCAGAATAGAGATTCAGAGCAATGGGTTTAATGCTTTTTTTTTAAATACAAGTTACTATATTTATTGTTATTGTTAAGCTACAGTGAGTAAAAATGTGAGACTAGTCATAAAAAAAAAATCAGTGTGTAGATGTGTGCACACAGCTAGTGTTTGTTAGAAGCCTTCATCAACATGGATATTGACACATTTACTCGGATGATACTCGTCAAATGTACATTATACTCGTTCCAGCCGAGTACTCGTCTCTAATGACTAATTAAACCAGATGACGCTGAAATCAATGATTCATGCTGTCGTGACATCACTCACAGCCTTCCCGTTACCTGTGAACGGCAGCAGCTCGTTGTCCGACAGCAGGCCGCCCAGCGTCTCCAGCAGATTCTGTCTCAGCAGGCGGTTCCTGTAGTTCTCCGACTTGTGGTTCCACAGACAGCTGTGCTCTGGAACCAAAGAGGAACCTTCAGATACGCAGCTCTCGCTCCTGTATTAGTCCTCTCATGTTACTGTGAACTATACATACAAACAGCAAAACACTCCCTCATCACATGCTGCCTGCGCTCACACAACATCCTGAGGTTTACAGACAACCGGCAGCACCATCGACAGACGGCAGCGTTTCTGCTCCTTTCAGAGAGGAACCGGTCTAGAAAAGGAGGTCTGGAGGCCTCGCGCTCACTACGGCTGCATTCAGTGGTTCTTGTGTGCAGGTGGTGTTCTGCTGTCGAAGGACTGATATGACATGAATCCGAAGAGTACGACGAAGACCACGGCGACTTCCTCCTGTAACTAAACTACCTGTGACCGTCGTTCCATCGGTCGATCATTTCAACTTCGTGTGCTCCTGTGAACATCCTGGGGATCATCCATCTACACAGTGAACACATGAAACAGCAGCGATAACCAGTGATGACGCCACCTACCGGAGTAAAACGATATGAGCTGCTGGACCTTGGCCTCGCTCCAGAGGCAGCGGGGGTCCGTGCTGAGTCGGCTGTCTGCCGTCACGGGGACGGGGTTGGTCCGTGGTTTGGTGTCCGGCGGTGAACCGGACGGAGACGCCGGGAGCGTGTCGGCGCCCGTTTGAACGCTCTGGCTGCAGACGGAGGCGCCGTTGAGCTGGATGCTGCTGGTGTGGGCGGAGCCGGAGGAGAAGCCGCTCAGCGTGGAGGAGGGAGTCCGGTCTCCACGGTCCACGTCCGGGTCCTCCTGAGGCGTCAGGATCTGCAGGTCGCCGGCGCCGTCGTCCTCGTCGCAGGACTCGCAGAGGAAGAGCAGCTGCTGGTAGTGTTTCCACTTGGACACGTGGAGTTTGTCGGTGGCCCGGCCGGCCTGGGAGGCCTTGTACTCACGCTTAAAGACCGTCCGCAGGTTCTTGAACTTGCACTTTATGTCTTCAACTGGAAAACAGCAACACAGGAGTCAGTGATGGAGCTGAGAGGAGCTGATTCAAACATCTACTGAAGGTCACATCTTCGCCTGCTCTGGACAGTAACACACGTTCAGACGGCTTCCTGACCAACATCAGTGTTTCCATCCTCCCAACATTTCCGTGTCAGATACGATGAGTGATCACAGGTTTGGGTTGTGCTTTCACACATGATGACATCACGCCCGGCAACCTCGCCCTGACAACAGAACTTCACCCGTTTTATCACATGGTACATGTTTGCGTTTGGATTAAACAAGTCAGAGGTTTTCATCGGTTCATTTCTGGCCTTAAAAGTGTTGAACTGTTCCTTTAAAGCAGCGACTCTCAAACCTGCAGTGAAGAACTTTTATTTCTCCTTCTGCCAGAGAGAGTGATTAAAAAAGCCCCGTCGACACGGCGACACTGGATACATGAAATAAAAAGGCTGAACAACCTCCACAGAATGACTCCTTTCACCATCAGAATCACCATTCGGTCCAATCACAGATTGAAAGTCACATGATGAATGATGTCATCCCCGTCCAGCTAACACACGGCTGGCAGAAGGTTGTGGTGCGAGTGCTCTGGTCACTGAGCATGCTCAGTACACATCCATCCAGCCGGGGTGGGAACGTCTCACCAGACATCAGGTGATGTTCAACCCTACAGGTTTAACATCAGCCTTCCTCAGGGTCCTAAGATGTTTCAGGGGGGATAATATAATACCAATATTCATAATAAAAATCTTGCGATCGCAATAATTAATACAAACTCAAGAAAAAAGAAGTGAATTTTTTCACTGATGTAGTCGTTGTTTCTATATTCCAGTCACAGACGGTCTGTTCTGGAAACATATGCAGCTTTTAGGACCTTTTAGGAGCTTTTATCTCCATGGTTTTATAAGTTCAATAAATACATTAAAAAAAAGATCAGAACTAAAATATTTCTGAGATGTGCAGCAGGATTATTATCACAGGAAGAGATTACAGATTTATTACTTCATCAGGTAGTGCTTAAAAAACGTTTTTTTTCCCCTCCACTCAATTTTTTCTAATTAAAACTCTGCAAAATCAAAATTTTTGATGGCAACAATCACAAAACAACTCCAGGCTGTTTTATGTACGAGAAGAAGCGAAACATCTTTCCTGGGTTTTATCTGATAATAAGTGAGTTTGTAACCTTCTGGCCTCGAACCTCTGAATCTGCAAATACTGCCTCCCTGCTGCTGCTGTACTCTTGAGCTTCTGCAGGAATTGAACCAACACCTCCTGACCGCTACTCAGGTGTTCTGCTGACGGCGTGACGTTCACCCGAGAAGGACGCGGCGTGACGTTCACCCGAGAAGGACGCGGCGTGACGTTCACCCGAGAAGGACGCGGCGTGACGTTCACCCGAGAAGGACGCGGCGTGACGTTCACCCGAGAAGGACGCGGCGTGACGTTCACCCGAGAAGGACGCGGCGTGACGTTCACCCGAGAAGGACGCGGCGTGACGTTCACCCGAGAAGGACGCGGCGTGACGTTCACCGGAGAAGGACGCGGCGTGACGTTCACCCGAGAAGGACGCGGCGTGACGTTCACCCGAGAAGGACGCGGCGTGACGTTCACCCGAGAAGGACGCGGCGTGACGTTCACCCGAGAAGGACGCGGCGTGACGTTCACCCGAGAAGGACGCGGCGTGACGTTCACCTGAGAAGGACACGGCGTGACGTTCACCCGAGAAGGACGCGGCGTGACGTTCACCTGAGAAGGACACGGCGTGACGTTCACCTGAGAAGGACACGGCGTGGTCGGACAGCTGGCTCCTCAGCACCTCCAGCAGACGCAGCCTCAGCTGGCGGTTGTTGTGGTTCTCGGACTTCTTCTTCCACAGACAGCTGTTCTCTGTTCACGACAGGACAGGACAGGACAGGACAGGACAGGACAGGACAGGACAGGACAGGACCGTCAGTCAGCGTCCAAACATCTCAAATCTCTGTGTTCCTCTTAAGCTGTTTACCAGAGTAGAACGATATGAGTGCTCGCTCCCTCTCCTCAGTCCAGTAACATTTCACCATGACGCTGGAGGGGACGCAGGAGGAGGAGGTGGAGGAGGTGGAGGAGGACGGGAGGAAGGAGATGATGAGTCCCGGGGAGGTGAAGACGGGCTGGTTGTCCTCCGGCGGCCCGGTCAGCGGTGAGAGCGGCGGGTCGTCGTCCCAGCAGCCCTGCAGGAACATCAGCTGCTGGTAGTGTTTCCACTGCGGCACGAACACGTCGTCGGCGTGGGACGTCCTGCTGGCTTTCACCATCTTGTACTGACGCTGGAAGGTCGTCCGGAGGTTCTTGAACTTGTTCTTGATGTCTTCCACTGGGGACAGAAAACCAGAGCAGTGTGTGAAGTCACCGTTCGTCCTTTGGTCACGTTTCCACCGCAGGAACCGGTAACCGGTAACCGGCACCTCCAGCAGAGGCAGGCTCACCTGTGACAGGCTCACCTGTGAAGGGAACCGGAGGCGGGTGAGCCGACAGCAGCATCCTCAGGTGTTCCAGCGTTTTCCATCGCAGCTGCCGGTTCTTGTAGCTCTCTGACTTGTGGTTCCACAGACAGCTGTGCTCTGGAAAAAAGACAACAGCAAGACACCGCGGCTTTTAAATTATATTTGGATTTTTGTCGATAAAATGTTTCAGTAGTTTCTTACAAATTCAGACCAGTCCTCAGCCTGAATGTCTGGAAGAGTCACAGGCTGCAAAACTAAAATATTATTATCATCACTTTCCTGCAGGCTGAACACACTTCAGACTCTTTATTAGACAAACCCTGCAGATTAATTAATGTCAGTCGGCCTTGTTTGCAACGACATTAAAGAATTTAAATAGAAGTACTCATAATTCACAAGTACATACAACAGTCCAGAGATGACATGACATACAGTGGGGCAAAAAAGTATTTAGTCAGCCACCAATTGTGCAAGTTCTCCCACTTAAAAAGATGAGAGACGCCTGTAATTTTCATCATAGGTACACTTCAACTATGAGAGACAGAATGGGGGGAAAGAATCCAGGAAATCACATTGTAGGATTTTTTATGAATTAATTGGTAAATTCCTCGGTAAAATAAGTATTTGGTCACCTACAAACAAGCAAGATTTCTGGCTCTCACAGACCTGTAACTTCTTCTTTAAGAGGCTCCTCTGTCCTCCACTCGTTACCTGTATTAATGGCACCTGTTTGAACTTGTCATCAGTATAAAAGACACCTGTCCACAACCTCAAACAATCACACTCCAAACTCCACTATGGCTAAGACCAAAGAGCTGTCAAAGGACACCAGAAACAAAATTGTAGACCTGCACCAGGCTGGGAAGACTGAATCTGCAATAGGTAAGCAGCTTGGTGTGAAGAAATCAACTGTGGGAGCAATTATTAGAAAATGGAAGACGTACAAGACCACTGATAATCTCCCTCGATCTGGGGCTCCACGCAAGATCTCACCTCGTGGGGCCAAAATGATCACAACAAAACAAAAATCCCAGAACCACACGGGGGGATCTGGTGAATGACCTGCAGAGAGCTGGGACCAAAGTAACAAAGGCTACCATCAGTAACACACTACGCTGCCAGGGACTCAAATCCTGCAGTGCCAGACGTGTCCCCCTGCTTAAGCCAGTACATGTCCAGGCCCGTCTGAAGTTTGCTAGAGAGCATTTGGATGATCCAGAAGAGGATTGGGAGAATGTCATATGGTCAGATGAAACCAAAATAGAACGTTTTGGTAAAAACTCAACTCGTCGTGTTTGGAGGAGAAAGAATGCCGAGTTGCATCCAAAGAACACCGTACCTACTGTGAAGCATGGGGGTGGAAACATCATGCTTTGGGGCTGTTTTTCTGCAAGGGGACCAGGACGACTGATCCGTGTAAAGGAAAGAATGAATGGGGCCATGTATCGTGAGATTTTGAGTGAAAACCTCCTTCCATCAGCGAGGGCATTGAAGATGAAACGTGGCTGGGTCTTTCAGCATGACAATGATCCCAAACACACCGCCCGGGCAACGAAGGAGTGGCTTCGTAAGAAGCATTTCAAGGTCCTGGAGTGGCCGAGCCAGTCTCCAGATCTCAACCCCATAGAAAATCTGTGGAGGGAGTTGAAAGTCCGTGTTGCCCAGCGACAGCCCCAAAACATCACTGCTCTGGAGGAGATCTGCATGGAGGAATGGGCCAAAATACCAGCAACAGGGTGTGAAAAGCTTGTGAAGACTTACAGAAAACGTTTGACCTCTGTTATTGCCAACAAAGGGTATGTAACAAAGTATTGAGATGAACTTTTGTTATTGACCAAATACTTATTGTCCACCATAATTTGCAAATATATTCTTTAAAAATCAGACAATGTGATTTTCAGGAATTTTTTTTCTCATTTTGTCTCTCATAGTTGAAGTGTACCTATGATGAAAATTACAGGCGTCTCTCATCTTTTTAAGTGGGAGAACTTGCACAATTGGTGGCTGACTAAATACTTTTTTGCCCCACTGTACATATGGTGAGGAATACTTGGTCTTATAACCGGAGCAGCGATGCTGTGATCTCGATGGAGATGTTGTTATTAAGGTTCACTGGATTTTGATGTGGAAAACAACATAGCCAGTCATTCATCATTTCTTTAAGAGGTTAATTTCACCCATCAGCTGTGCTGTCAATAAGGTCAACAAGAAGATATAAACAGTAAACAAAAAAACTAAAAGGATGAAGTTGACTCACATTAAATATGATATTGTAAATTACTCATAAATTATAGCCAACTCCAAACAGTTAGGTGTGACCGTTTACTGGAACTTCACAATATAAACTGTTGTTAACATTAAAGACAGACAAATTAAAAAATTAAACATGTTTACTTTTCCTCCTTCACTGCATCTCCAAATCATTCAAATTAAAGGAGGTAATAAACGTTAATGTCATCTATGTAAATCTAGACGTGAAGATTAAAAGTTGGCAAAACGCAAAATGATGTATTTGGAGAGAATAACAGACAACTTGACTTCAGTTGCTCGTCGCCATCGCTGTTCCGGTTTCTCGTCGCTCTCGTCTAGCAACGGTTGCTCAACAAATGTTGCAGCTTCCGACAACACACCGACGAAAACTTACAAAAACTGTTTAAATACGAAATGAAAAGTTTGTCCCGCGGAGTGTTTGACTTACTGGAGAAAAAGGCGATGAGCGCGCGCTCCTTGTCCTCCGTCCAGTAGCGCTCCGCCGTGAAGCCCGACGGACACAGCTCCATGACGGTTGTTGACGTTTTGCCCCTTCTTCTTACTCGGCTGCAAGGTCACGTGACCCAGCATCCATGTTGTGATTGGACGATTCTCGGGCCTGTCTTGAACAATGACCCGCATTGCCCAGTAGAGGTCGCTGTCGATTTGTGTTCATTTTTTCCCCACAATGAACTTCTATTTCATTCGTTTTTACTTTTATTTCAGATCCATTTAATGCACTACGGGTTAGTGATTAAATTGAAATTTTATTTTTAAAAAGTATCAAAATATCATAAAAAGATATTAAAAAGTCTTATTTTATTGCAACTATGAACAAGTTGACATAGGAAGTTGATGTTATATAAACTTTTACCATGGAAACAGTAGCTAATAAAACAATCATGATAAAATAGAAAAGTCCAGAACAGCGATTAACGGGCCTCGTGGGGAGAATATGTGAAACTGACAACTGTAAATCAAACATTACATTCAGAATATAATAATTTAAAATTATTTAATATTTAGTTAATAGTGAAAATATGTCTCTATTGATAATAGTAACAGTTCATAGTTATGCAAAATTTGAATTAGTATTGAATGCACGAATAACTAGACAAAGGACATAAAACTAAATGAAAACAAAGTACAAAACTGAGAAAAAAAACCTTTTAATTGTCCATGACAGTGTCATCAAGGAGGCGTCTGATTGGTCCCAAAATTATTCTGCAGCACGACAACAAACCCAAAACACACAGCTGGAGTTATAAAAAGTTATCTTCAACCTCAACAGGAGCTCTGAAACTCACAGGGCAAAATACAGTAACTCTAGAAAATAAATATACAGTCAAGAGAAACAGTTTTGTGGCCGAGAACAGCAACCAGCTGGAATATGAAAGAAAAACATTCAGATGTAAAGTGTTGTACTGTTTTTAATTTCCAATGACCAACAATTGGCCGGTACACTTCCAGACAAGACGACACACGACGTGTATTTACAGTGAAGCCCATGTACATCTCATTTCTTCACATGTACACACATCCAATTCATGTACAATATTTACACGGGAGTCGGTCCCACTGCTGCTGAACAAACTGATACAACACAGAAACACCGATATCCTCCTGCTCGTCTGAGTTCTGGGAGTTTTTGCTACAGAAAACTGGATCAGGATTTATCCTGAAATAAAGTTTAGTGTTTAATTAATATGTTATTTTAATCCAGCACCATTGAATTTCATTAAAAAAAAATACCACAGAATAAGACCGACAGCCAGGATACGAGTGTGTCTGTGAGCAGCTGTAATCAACAGAAGAAGGTTCAACTTTGTGTCTCGTGGTCTAATCGGAGCGAACAAGGTAAATGATTGTTGGTCTCATATGAGTGTTTAGCTGCACACGGGGGAATTGAACCCCCAACCGAGACTGTGCCGGTGCCACTGAGCTACACCAACCTGAAGGAAAAACCTCCATGTCAACCACAACAAACGAGCCAATCCTACGCTTCACCTGCATTATATACAAACCGTTACATCATTCACGTGTACATTTACATTGTAAGGTCATAGAATAAGTAACTATGTACACTCTGTGCCAGCATATGTTTCTAAATCTTCTCTAAAGCTCTCATAAAATCTCTGTCTGGTGCTTCAAGTATAAGTTCATTCACAGGAAAAACCTCTGCTGGCGGGGAGAAACCTCGTATCTGCAACACCGTGCGACCAGGAGCCGGAGGCCCGGTGACCTTCACCCGACAGAACCGCCCGATGGTGCCGACAGGACGAACAGCAGAGTTGCAGCCGTGATGGTTTCACACCGCCAGCAGCCAGCAGCACTTTCATAAAGTGACTTTGATATAAAAAATAAAATGCAAGTGACAGAAAATAACAAAAATCCAGGTTGATTATGATCTAAAAAATGAAAAAATACCACGCTGATCTGAGGTAGAGTGACCAATGGGGGACATAGTTAAAACTATCCAGTGAGGTGCTTCTGTTGACTTCATTTCATTTTGGTTTCATTCAAGATTTTGTCAGTTTTGGACGTTTTACCAGCCTGAGCCGTTCTCTTCTGTCCAGTTCGAAATATAATGCTTAAATGAAAGTTATCGCAAGATAAAAAGTGATATTTTGTCACGTTGGATTACAGATGGTTGACTCATCTCTCAGCCTGTCACATTTTTAACGTTTTATAAGCATCAATAGCACATCGCAGATACTGTACACTGTAAAAGAATAAAAATCCCTTCATTCTTCCAAAAAGAAAATCATTAAAAAAATTATTCAACAACAAGAACAACAAAATAAAAGAGTATAAATCAACACTGATGTTTTGGCTGCCATAAATATGTAGCAGACATGTTTCCTTTGTACAGTAACCAAATAAAACACAGCATTAAAATACGGCTTCGAAATGATAAAGCTAAAGGTAAAAACACCTTTTCTGGTTTATCACAAAAACAATCAACAAATTCAAGCTTACAGATGAGCAAAAAAATCCCTCCATGAAAACCTCCAAATCAATTCTCTTCTCCTTTTATCCCAAAACCAGCCTGCCATTAAAAAAAATGGAGCCGGTCCGGATGTCAATCAAACAATGGTTTCCATTAAAACTGCAGCATCCCTGTTGGCCAAACCCTCCTCCTGTCAATCAAATAATCGTCTTTGACTTTGACTTGATGACAGCTTTTCTGCAGCTCCCCACCGCCTCGTTAAAGAAACATCCTCGTTGGTCAGAAGACGTCGCTGTTGGTCCCGCCTTCGGGGAGACGATGCTGTCAATCACACAATCTTCTGACAATAAGAGTACACTTAGTCCCACCATGTGGGAAACAAAATATGACGGTGTTGGCGCCATCAAACAACACTGTCCTGCAGCAGCGGCTCGAAGTCCTCGTCGCTGGCGGCGGGAGGTCCCTCCTCGTCGCTGCCTGGCAGGGGCGTGTTGATGTGGATGCCGGCCAGTGAGGACATCGACTCTTTGCTATCGGGGCGGGGCTTGTCACTGAGTGACAGCTGGGAGGCAGAGGAGGAGCAGGAGGCTTTCTCAGGTATGAAGAGAGCGACGATGAAGGCGATGACCACGGTGCACGCTCCCAACAGGAAGGGCGGCCCGGGGATGAGCGCTCGCTGACACACAAGAAGAGAGAGTTCAGTTTATTTCAGCTGCTGAGCAACAGGATACAAAATAATAATAATAATAATAATAATAATAATAATAATAATAATAATAATAATAAAAAGAGCTCGAAGGCGCAGCGCACGGATCTGAGCGCATTTGTGATTTCATCGTGTGGAGAGCAAACATCACAGTTCGGAGTTCTTTCGGAAACTGAACAGGCGGCCAGCCGTCGGGCAGCGACTTCCTGTCTTCTACAAATATGGTTTAAAATGAATCCATTTGATTGGCTGTATCTCTAATCTCTTAATTTAATAATCAGGTGGAAGTAATGCAAAGATAGGGATGCCATCCTATGATATCATGCATTTTATTCTGCACGCTGTACAGTAGAAGTTGAACGTTGTGACGAGTGTCAGGAGCAGAGTTCGTACCTCGGTGGGACTCTGCAGAGGCAGCGGGTCGATGTTGAAGTCGCCCTGGATCGGGTCCACGGTGTTCAGCTCCACGTTGAACAGGAAGAACACAAACCCGTACAGAGCTGGACCCAAACCGTTACACAGACCTCGGATCCCCGTGATCATCCCCTGGACCACACCTGGAGGACAGGAGGACACAGGGGAGACATGATGAGGAGGAGGAGGAGGAAGGGAGGGGAGAGGACAGTATAGGACGGCAGAGGACAGTAGAGGACGGTAGAGGACAGCAGGAGACGGTAGAGGACAGTAGAGGACAGCAGAAGACAGTATAGGACGGCAGAGGACAGTAGAGGACGGTAGAGGACAGTAGAGGACAGCAGAAGACAGTGGAGGACAGTAGAGGACAGCAGAAGACGGTAGAGGACAGTAGGGGACAGTAGAGGACGGTAGAGGACGGCAGAAGATGGTAGAGGACAGTAGGGGACGGTAGAGGACAGAAGAGGACGGTAGAGGACAAAGGGAAGAGGATACACTTTCTTTGTCACCTTGTTTATCAGGATCAGCAGACTGTGACACCAGAGCAGAGACAGCTGGGAAGGTGATGGAGGACATCGCTGCTACAGCACCAGCTGCCCAAATCATCCTGTTAGAACACACACACACACACACACACACACACACACACACACACACACACACACACACACACACACACACACACCAGTTGGTTGGTTTGTCCAGAGTCATTTTCAAATTGAGTGCCAATAAACCATTTCAGACGCAACAAGATGACATCATTAAACAGCGACACACACACACACACACACACACACAGTCAATCACACACACACACACACACACACACACACATACATACACACACACACACACACACAGGTCTCACCATGGCTCCGATCCGAAGCCGTACCAGGCCAGCTGAAGGATCTGGAAGCCGAGGCCCAACAGAACCGTGTTCTTATTACCCAGAGTTCTCATCAGCAGCGTGAGAAGGAGAGTCTGAGGACAGAGAGGACAAGAAGAATTGATATAATTCAGCTTTTATTGTAAAACAAACATAAGAAGTCTGAGTGGCGTCCAGTTACACTTCAACTGTTTTCACTGAGCCACAGTGAGTATCAGAGGTCGACCAGAGGGGTTTTTAAACTACTGAGGTGAAGTGGAAAACTGTCCTGAGGTCTGATGGATCACAATCTCAGATTCTGTTTGGAAATCATGGACGCTGCTACCTACAGGTTAAAGAGGAGAGGGACCATCCAGCTTGTTATCAGCTCAAAACAGAAAACACATGTAGTTTCCAACAACACGTCCAATCATGAGTTTGTTTTACCTGCGCTATGATGGAGAGGATGCCCACCACCCCGATGAACACCGCGATGGTTGTGGAGGAGAAGTTTATGACCTGGAGGGAGACACACAAAGGATTATTATATTACAACAATATTGTTTTAATGTGTAAAATACATTTGAAGAATGTTTTTAAGGTTGAAAATAAAAAGAGAGTGCTCCAATAGGTAAGAAAGCAGCTGGTGTTGGGGTGTTCTGGATGTTCTGGGTGTTCTTGATGTGTTCTGGGTGTGTTCTGGATGTGTTCTGGGTGTGTTCTGGATGTGTTCTGGATGTGTTCTGGATGTGTTCTGGGTGTGTTCTGGGTGTGTTCTGGATGTGTTCTGGATGTGTTCTGGGTGTGTTCTGAGGGTGTTCTGGATGTGTTCTGGGTGTGTTCTGGATGTGTTCTGGGTGTGTTCTGGGTGTGTTCTGGGTGTTCTGAATGTGTTCTGGGTGTGTTCTGGGTGTGTTCTGAGGGTGTTCTGAGGGTGTTCTGGGTGTGTTCTGGATGTGTTCTGGGTGTGTTCTGGGTGTGTTCTGGATATGTTCTGGGTGTGTTCAGAGGGTGTTCTGGGTGTGTTCTGAGGGTGTTCTGGGTGTGTTCTGGGTGTGTTCTGGGTGTGTTCTGGGTGTGTTCAGAGGGTGTTCTGGGTGTGTTCTGAGGGTGTTCTGGATGTGTTCTGGGTGTGTTCTGGGTGTGTTCTGGGTGTGTTCTGAGGGTGTTCTGAGGATGTTCTGAGGATGTTCTGGGTGTGTTCTGGATGTGTTCTGGGTGTGTTCAGAGGGTGTTCTGGGTGTGTTCAGAGGGTGTTCTGGATGTGTTCTGAGGGTGTTCTGGATGTGTTCTGAGGGTGTTCTGAGGGTGTTCTGGGTGTGTTCTGGGTGTGTTCTGGATGTGTTCTGGATGTGTTCTGGGTGTGTTCTGGGTGTGTTCTGGATGTGTTCTGGATGTGTTCTGGGTGTGTTCTGGGTGTGTTCTGGATGTGTTCTGAGGGTGTTCTGGGTGTGTTCAGAGGGTGTTCTGGATGTGTTCTGAGGGTGTTCTGAGGGTGTTCTGGGTGTGTTCTGGGTGTGTTCTGGATGTGTTCTGGGTGTGTTCTGGGTGTGTTCTGGATGTGTTCTGAGGGTGTTCTGGGTGTGTTCTGGGTGTGTTCTGGATGTGTTCTGGGTGTGTTCTGGGTGTGTTCTGGGTGTGTTCTGAGGGTGTTCTGGTTGTGTTCTGAGGGTGTCCTGAGGGTGTCCTGGGTGTGTTCTGGGTGTGTTCTGAGGGTGTTCTGTGTGTGTTCTGAGGGTGTTCCGGGTGTGTTCTGGGTGTGTTCTGGATGTGTTCTGGGTGTGTTCTGGGTGTGTTCTGGGTGTTCTGGATGTGTTCTGAGGGTGTTCTGAGGGTGTTCTGGATGTGTTCTGGTTGTGTTCTGAGGGTGTTCTGAGGGTGTTCTGGGTGTGTTCTGAGGGTGTTCTGAGGGTGTTCTGTGGGTGTACTGAGGGTGTACTGGGTGTTCTGGGTGTGTTCTGAGGGTGTTCTGGGTGTTTTCTGAGGGTGTTCTGGGGTGTTCTGAGGGTGTTCTGAGGATGTTCTGGGTGTTCTGAGAATGTTCTGGGGGTGTTCTGTGGGTGTTCTGGGTGTGTTCTGGGTGCGTTCTGAGGATATTCTGGGTGTGTTCTGAGGATGTTCTGGATGTATTCTGGGTGTGTTCTGAGGATATTCTGGATGTGTTCTGGGTGTGTTCTGAGGGTGTTCTGAGGGTGTTCTGGTTGTGTTCTGAGGGTGTTCTGGTTGTGTTCTGAGGGTGTTCCGGGTGTTCTGGTTGTGTTCTGACGGTGTTCTGGTTGTGTTCTGAGGGTTTTCTGAGGGTGTTCTGGGTGTGTTCTGGATGTGTTCTGGGTGTGTTCTGGATATGTTCTGGGTGTGTTCAGAGGGTGTTCTGGATGTGTTCTGGGTGTGTTCTGGGTGTGTTCTGGGTGTGTTCTGGATGTGTTCTGGGTGTGTTCTGGGTGTGTTCAGAGGGTGTTCTGGGTGTGTTCTGAGGGTGTTCTGGATGTGTTCTGGGTGTGTTCTGGGTGTGTTCTGAGGGTGTTCTGAGGATGTTCTGGGTGTGTTCTGGATGTGTTCTGGGTGTGTTCTGGGTGTGTTCTGGGTGTGTTCTGGATGTGTTCTGGGTGTGTTCAGAGGGTGTTCTGGGTGTGTTCAGAGGGTGTTCTGGATGTGTTCTGAGGGTGTTCTGAGGGTGTTCTGGGTGTGTTCTGGGTGTGTTCTGGATGTGTTCTGGGTGTGTTCGGAGGGTGTTCTGGATGTGTTCTGAGGGTGTTCTGGGTGTGTTCTGGGTGTGTTCTGGATGTGTTCTGGGTGTGTTCTGGGTGTGTTCTGAGGGTGTTCTGGTTGTGTTCTGAGGGTGTCCTGAGGGTGTCCTGGGTGTGTTCTGGGTGTGTTCTGAGGGTGTTCTGGGTGTGTTCTGAGGGTGTTCCGGGTGTGTTCTGGGTGTGTTCTGGGTGTGTTCTGGATGTGTTCTGGGTGTGTTCTGAGGGTGTTCTGAGGGTGTTCTGGATGTGTTCTGGTTGTGTTCTGGTTGTGTTCTGAGGGTGTTCTGAGGGTGTTCTGGGTGTGTTCTGAGGGTGTTCTGAGGGTGTTCTGTGGGTGTACTGAAGGTGTACTGGGTGTTCTGGGTGTGTTCTGAGGGTGTTCTGGGTGTTTTCTGAGGGTGTTCTGGGGTGTACTGAGGGTATTCTGAGGGTGTTCTGGGTGTGTTCTGAGGGTGTTCTGAGGATGTTCTGGGTGTTCTGAGAATGTTCTGGGGGTGTTCTGTGGGTGTACTGGGTGTGTTCTGGGTGTGTTCTGGGTGCGTTCTGAGGATATTCTGGGTGTGTTCTGAGGATGTTCTGGGTGCGTTCTGGGTGTGTTCTGAGGATATTCTGGATGTGTTCTGGGTGTGTTCTGAGGGTGTTCTGAGGGTGTTCTGGGGTGTACTGAGGGTGTTCTGAGGGTGTTCTTGGTGCGTTCTGGGTGCGTTCTGAGGATGTTCTGAGGATATTCTGGATGTGTTCTGGGTGTGTTCTGGGTGTGTTCTGGGGGTGTTCTGAGGGTGTTCTGGTTGTGTTCTGACGGTGTTCTGGTTGTGTTCTGAGGGTTTTCTGAGGGTGTTCTGAGGGTTTTCTGAGGGTGTTCTGGGTGTGTTCTGAGGGTGTTCTGGTTGTGTTCTGAGGGTGTTCTGAGGGTGTTCTGGGTGTGTTCTGAGGGTGTTCTGGGTGTGTTCTGAGGATGTTCTGAGGGTGTTCTGGTTGTGTTCTGAGGGTGTTCTGAGGGTGTTCCGGGTGTTCTGGTTGTGTTCTGAGGGTTTTCTGAGGGTGTTCTGGGTGTGTTCTGAGAGTGTTCTGGTTGTGTTCTGAGGGTGTTCTGGGTGTGTTCTGAGGGTGTTCTGAGGGTGTTCTGGGTGTCATCTGAGGGTGTTCTGGGGGTGTTCTGGGTGTGTTCTGGATGTGTTCTGGGTGTGTTCTGAGGATGTTCTGGGTGTGTTCTGGGGGTGTTCTGAGGATGTTCTGAGGGTGTTCTGGGGTGTTCTGGGTGTGTTCTGAGGGTGTTCTGAGGATGTTCTGGGTGTGTTCTGGGTGTGTTCTGAGGGTGTTCTGTGGGTGTACTGAGGGTGTTCTGGGTGTGTTCTGAGGGTGTTCTGAGGATGTTCTGGGTGTGTTCTGAGGGTGTTCTGTGGGTGTACTGAGGGTGTTCTGGGTGTTCTGGGTGTGTTCTGGGTGTGTTCTGAGGGTGTTCTGAGGATGTTCTGGGTGTGTTCTGGGTGTGTTCTGAGGATGTTCTGGGTGTGTTCTGAGGGTGTTCTGTGGGTGTACTGAGGGTGTTCTGGGTGTGTTCTGAGGGTGTTCTGGGTGTGTTCTGAGGGTGTTCTGGGGTGTACTGAGGGTATTCTGAGGGCGTTCTGGGTGTGTTCTGGGTGTGTTCTGAGGGTGTTCTGCGGATGTTCTGAGGATGTTCTGAGGATATTCTGGGTGTGTTCTGAGTGTGTTCTGGGTGTGTTCTGAGGATGTTCTGGATGTATTCTGGGTGTGTTCTGGGTGTTCTGGATGTGTTCTGGGTGTGTTCTGTGTGTTCTGGGTGTGTTCTGAGGGTGTTCTGAGGGTGTTCTGGGGTGTACTGAGGGTGTTTTGGGTGTTTTGGGTGTTCTGGGTGTGTACTGAGGGTGTACTGAGGATGTTCTGGGTGTGTACTGAGGGTGTACTGAAGGTGTTCTGGTTGTGTTCTGAGGGTGTTCTGGGGGTGTTCTGAGTGTGTTCTGGGTGTGTTCTGAGGATGTTCTGGGTGTGTTCTGAGGGTGTTCTGGGGGTGTTCTGGGGGTGTTCTGAGGGTGTTCTGGGTGTGATCTGAGGGTGTTCTGGGGGTGTTCTGGGTGTGTTCTGGGTGTGTTCTGGGTGTGTTCTGAGGGTGTTCTGAGGATGTTCTGAGGGTGTTCTGGGGTGTACTGAGGGTGTTCTGAGGGTGTTCTGGGTGTGTTCTGGGGGTGTTCTGGGGGTGTTCTGGGTGTGATCTGAGGGTGTTCTGGGTGTGATCTGAGGGTGTTCTGGGTGTGTTCTGGGTGTTTTGGGTGTTCTGGGTGTGTACTGAGGGTGTTCTGAGGGTGTTCTGGGTGTGTTCTGGGGGTGTTCTGAGGGTGTTCTGAGGATGTTCTGAGGGTGTTCTGAGGGTGTTCTGAGGGTGTACTGAGGGTGTTTTGGGTGTTTTGGGTGTTCTGGGTGTGATCTGAGGGTGTTCTGGGTGTGTTCTGGGTGTTTTGGGTGTTCTGGGTGTGTACTGAGGGTGTTCTGAGGGTGTTCTGGGTGTGTTCTGAGGGTGTTCTGAGGGTGTTCTGGGTGTGTACTGAGGGTGTTCTGGGGGTGTTCTGGGTGTGTTCTGGATGTGTTCTGGGTGTGTTCTGGATGTGATCTGAGGGTGTTCTGGGTGTGTTCTGGGTGTTTTGGGTGTTCTGGGTGTGTACTGAGGGTGTTCTGAGGGTGTTCTGGGTGTGTTCTGAGGGTGTTCTGAGGGTGTTCTGGGTGTGTACTGAGGGTGTTCTGGGGGTGTTCTGGGTGTGTTCTGGATGTGTTCTGGGTGTGTTCTGGATGTGATCTGAGGGTGTTCTGGGTGTGTTCTGGGTGTGTACTGAGGGTGTTCTGAGGGTGTTCTGGGTGTTCTGAGGGTGTTCTGGGTGTTCTGGGGGTGTTCTGGGTGTTCTGAGGGTGTTCTGGGTGTTCTGGGGGTGTTCTGGGTGTTCTGGGTGCATCAGGCAGCGGCGTGTCTCACTTGTCTCAGATAGAGGAAGAAGCTGGAGTACTGTCCGGCCTCGGGCAGGTAAGACAGGAACACAGTGATACAGATGAGGAGGACGGTGGGGTCCTGACCCACCTTCCTCAGAGACTGAAGGACGGACAGACAGACAGACAGACAACAACAGAGCTGTCAGACCATCAGTTCGTCTTCGAGGAGTGAAAGTTTACGGTCTGTGAAGTTCTTCGAACTCATCTGTTGTATGTTTCTATATTTCAGTCACAGACTGTCTGCATGATGCATGATTATTATCACAGGAAGTGATTTCACATTTATTCCTTGATCAGCTGATGCTCTTTCTCAACTTGCAATTTTTTCTAATTCCCACAATTATAAGCAATAAAACCTCAATTAAAACTCCAGAAATGACTTGGACGTCATTGAGCATCCTGGAGGGACTGATTGATAATAGGAACACTGACATGTCTTCACCAATGTCTCCTCTCTTCATACAAACATAGAAGACTCAGAACCAGAATGAGTACTGACGGTGAAGGGGTCGGCCTGCTCCCAGGATATCGGCGCCCCCCAGGTGTTGAGCCTCATCTTGTCCGGGAGCGACTCGGGCACCGCCAGCAGGATGAAGCAGATGTCGGCCAGAGCGATCAGCGTGGCCAACAGGACCACCAGGTTGTCCCCGTACCAGGCCGACAGGTACGCCCCGATGGCCGGACTCGTCACCAGGCTGGCGGCGAAGGTGGCCGACACCTGACGGGGGAGGACGACACGAGGGAGGAAAATCAGAGGAGGGAAAAACCCACTTCACGGAGCGTTGAACGCCGCCGTCCGCTCATCACGGTGTTCAACGCTCATATTCACTGCATGTCTTATGTCTGAACTCTGAGACGGAGCAGTTCTCACCAGGCCGTAGGCGGTACTCCTCTCCCTCTCGTCCGTCACATCGGCGACGTAGGCGAAGATGACGGAGAAGGTGACGGAGAAAGCTCCGGACATGGAGATCATGGCGAAGTACCACCTAGAGGACGAGCGGAGAATAACAGCTTTAGTTTCCTCGAGCGACTCAAACCGTCCTGTGAACGACCGTTTCTACGACACAGAGCGCCGAGTCCTACCAGGGGCTGAGCCTCATCAGAGGGATCGGAGCGCAGGTGAAGAAGACGGTGACCAGCAGGAAGGACCGCCTCCCCCAGACGTCCGACAACGCACCAATCAGAGGCGCAGACATGAACGACAGCAGACCCTGGACAGGAAGAGGAGAAGTCAGTGACGACATGAAACCTCACCGATGTAAAAAAAACTAAGCAGGAGATGTTTTATCTTTTATTCACAACATGAACATCAGTTTAGTGAAAATAAACCTGATTATGTCGTCGGGGTGATGAGGTTTTAAAGACGTGAATCTTTTTATCAGGCGCAGATCTGGACAAATCTTTTTAAAATGACCGTTTTGCATCTTCAACTTCTGTGGAATTGTTTTGTGATTTTTGCGATCTGAATGTTTGATTTTTAGGATGATTTTCTCAAAAATTGCGACGGAATTTGTGGAATTTTGGAGTAAAATTGCGGAAATTGGAAAAGATTCCAAGTTGAGGAAAAAAAAATAGCAATTTTTTTTTTTAACAAAAAAAGCTGTCAAAATAAGAGCTTTAGATGCTGTTTAATTCATGTTCATTCAACACATAGACCTGCTGGATGAAACAAACACAGAACAGTCTCCTGCAACATGAAGTGCGTATGAATCTAATTTAACAATCAGTATTCCATTTTTTACGATTAGTGAGACGTGCTGGTTGTTACTGAGTTGTTTTGAAGTGAGTTTTATTTTGAAAGCTGACTTTATGTTGTAATACTTTCAGCAGAGCTTCTGTTGATGTTTTTTGTGGGAAAATTGCAAACTCCAGCAAAAATTGTGGTGATTGCTGAAAATTGCATTAATTATTGCGATCGCAAAATTTCCCGGATGGACTGCCTGATTATGTTTTATAAAATATGACATTATAATACTCTCAAAATCTATCAATATCTAAAGTACGAGTGACTAAAGCAGTTCTTACCTTCACACCCTGAATGAGTCCGTTCATCAGGAACGTGTGCTGAGGAAATGTTTCGTGTAAAACCTGCAATACAAAAAAACAACATGAATAAAATCTACACGTATTTCACAATATGAGCAAAACTGAAAAAAACACTGAAAAAATATGAACCTATACAGTGACTGGGACCAGAATCCACTCCTGTAATAAAGAGACTTTAAGCTGTTTAACTTACTGACAACTTGCACAACAATTTTATCTAAAAAAAAATACCACAAAGTGAAGAAACTGAGGATTAAAATCAGGAAACATTCAGTAAACGAGAACTTTTTTTATGTGCTGATCGAGAGAAAAGCACTTCTATCAAACAGGACACGGATGTTGTTTCCATAACGACGGCGCTGCCATGACGAATCTCGTCATCGTGTTGCGTCTCCTCTGATCCCCAGCCAGCACTATTTGTCTGCGTGAACCCGGTGAGCTGCTCGGACGTGGACGCCGTCTTCCCGCCTCCACGCGGCGTTACTCACCGTGAGCATCGGCGTGGTGAGCAAACCCCAGGCGAAGAACTCCAGGAAGATCACCACCACGGCGTGGTAGACGCTGGGCCGGCCGATACCCTGCTGCAGCTGAACAAAACAACAACAACAACAACAAACACGTTAAAATCACAACATGCCTTTTAATGTGCTTCACTTCTAGATAAAAGGTAACTCCATCAGTGTCAACCACAAACATCACTTTAATTATCATCTTAGCAGTCACACGTCCTCTGTGGCTCGTTTTAAAGTGCAGTAACAACCCTGATGACATCACTGTGACATCATCGGCGTTATCCGAGTCGGCTTTACAAACTGAGATTACAGAGTTTAAACGATGCATTATGGGAATTTATGGAGGATCCAGTATTTCTGGAGGTTTTTTCATTCTGGGATCCTGAAGAATCCTGGTTTCTGTAAACGTTTAAGTTCTGATCCATTTCATCCCAGATGAGCACTTCGTAAATCCTCCGTCAGGCTTTAACTGTATTGTACAAAAGTATTTCCACATCAAGCCCAAATTTATTTGCACAAATCTAAATAAATCTTCATGCTTCTTGCCCTCCAAATGTGTAATTTTACAAAATGGAAAAATGATGGTCCCCATTATAAAATGAGGGTTTGACCCCTGAGATCTCCTGAAAACCTCTGTGATATCAGCACCGTAAATTCTCCACCAACCCAGTCTGCATCTTATTTAGTGAATAATCTAATCACCACAACAAAAGCTGCTTTTTCTTCACACTCGTACAGACCAAAGATTTCCTGAGAGCCTGACCTTTATTGGGCGAGATGCCAATACCGATGTTACCGGTTTATTTGCAATATTCTTACTATCCAAATACACGTGATCATTTAATCGTTTTTATTACATTTCATAATTATGAATAGCTATTAAAAAAAAACCAGAAATAGAAGAACTTCTACTTCATCTGAAGCATCTGCATTATGTTCTGTAAAAAAGGTTTTCATATTGGCCGATATTCTTAATACATAAATACACTGTCAAAGTTATTTGTATTAAATTTTAGTAGGTATTAAAAAACACATACAGAAGAAATTTTAATGGATCTGAAACATCCGTTTCTGCATTGTTCTGTTAAAAATGGTTTTCATACCAGCCAACGTCAACGCTGATACCGACATGTCTGTAATAGGTCGATATCAGCCAATGAAATCGTCCGTCATGTACCAGTCAAAAAAGGGATGCTGGGGATTGGACCCAGCATGCAACACATTTAAATGTTGACAGAAATTTAAGATCAGGAATACAAAGACGGTAAACACAGATTTTGCAGAAGGGATGAAGTGAATTCATCAAATGATATATTTTACAGTTACCAGGCACAGAGGCGTGTTTATAAGAGCAGACGATGACATAAAGCTGTCTTCTAATGCAGTTAATGTCGTCCTGGTCGATTAAAACCGAGCGAGTACTAAAACTGGAGCGCCTCATGAAACCAGGACCGGCCCACCGACACAGAAACACAGGATTTAGCTGCTGAACTGGACCATTTTCTATCTTTAGCTTAATAACAGCAGGTTCCACTAACACAGATTTGGACTATTTAGATCATGAGTTACTCTTTGCTGCTCTTCTGTGCTCATAATTTTAATGACAGTAAAAGAACATTATTACGGGGGTTCAGATCTCCTTCACCTTTAACACCTGACACAATTGTCTTTTCTATGAAGTTCATCTGAATCAGGAGAAAAGTGACATTTTTATATTGATTGTTCTGCATCTGTAATGATTAGTTGATCAAATTAATAGCAATAAACAGAATTTGAATGACTTTTATGTTTATATGTGCCAATAATGGCTTCATTTACACCTAAAAGCCCTCAGCTGGTTTTCTCTGGCCAACAATAGCTGGGACAAACTGTTCCTAATGAAATGCTGCGTTTCTTCTCGACTTCCTCCAGCTCGTCATCTTATTCCTTCAGTCGTCACCCAGCGCTCTGGACCAGAGGTGAGCGCAGGGCTGTGGACGGACGGGGCAATAAAGAGCTGCCTGATGGCCTCCTCACCGGCACAGAGACGACACAACTGCCAGTCTGATGAAACGTCTTCATTTAGCTGACTGCAGTCGTTTTGCAAAATCCTCTGAATCGTTTCCATTCATCTGTTTAAAAACCAGCTACATGAAACTAACAGGAAAGTTTGACTCATGTTCTTCTGGTGACGTCCTTCGTGTCATTTAAAAGAGGCCATTTGTCAGATTTGCAGCAAAAAGGTTGGAGGTCAAAGTGAAATGAACCAAAGGAAAAAAAGACAATTAAATTAGTAATTGCCATTGTTTTGTTTTTTAAATGTCCATTAATTCAGATCATTATTATTTCCACCTCATCAATAATGTTAATTAGAGAGTAAATAGCAGCTTTATAACATGGAGTCAGTGACACTGATGTTATTGAATCAATACAAATTCGAAACTTCAACTACAACGATGCATCCATTATAATCAAATTAAGTATCACATATTTGTATGTGAATAAATGTAAATAAAAAGCGAATGTGATGACCATGAACCCATATTGAATTAAAAAAATAGAATAAAATGTTGAAACTGAGAGGTGTTGGTGATGTCCTCCAAAGATGTTCAGTTTCCAGGGTTAAAACAGAGAACATCAACATCTCCTGTTTGAGATGAAGGCCATTTTAATTTCTTTGCTCTGCCATTTTATCCCCACCAGACAGTCATCTGCTGCTGCGGTGGTTCGGGGTGTTGTGGATGAGGTGGTTCCCCGTGCGGGATGTTAAGATGGACGCCGGAGTGCGGTGCCTCTGGCCCGGGTGGATTTCAGGCAGAGCCCCGTTACGTAACAGATCATGGAGCCCCATCAGCGGCGCACTAAGCCGGGCCGTCTGCGGGCCGCATTAAAGCCGCTCCGCCGCGTCTCCATTACAGCCCACTCACCTCCAGCCATTTTGGAGCAGCTCTGTTCGGCTCGGCTCGGCTCGGCTCGGCCCGACTCGGCTCCTCATTTCTTTTACTCGTCATTTTTACCTGTAAC
>NW_027185395.1:2046761-2206761 GCF_022577435.1 Embiotoca jacksoni
TATGGGCGCCTTCCTGAACGCTCTGCTCTGGATGCTCCTCCTGACTCCGAGCCGCAGATGTCACGGTGAGTTTATTTCTCTAAAAGTTAGAAGAAGTGATGCGCTGCTCGACTCTAGCAGACAAACGAGAGAAACGGCAGCATACATGTGCCGGTGGGATCTTTTCTCTCGTTCAGGAGAGTTTCACCAGATTTGATTTGGAGCTGCAGGTTTGATCAAATGTTTTCCACTGAGCTCAGTGACACGTTCCTCTGAGACCTCCTTCATTGTTTCAGACCTGAGATGGTTGGAGAAGACACGGTCACTGCTTCGTGTTTGTTGCATGTTGGGAAAAAGTTTTTGGATGGTTTTAGGAGGTGGGGGAGGACGGGAGGAGGAAGAGGAGGAGGAGGAGGGGGGGGGGGGGGTACTGTGGGCACTCCAATCCTCTTTGTCCGCCTCCAGCTTGTTGACATGTGTTCATAGGAAGGTGTTTGTGTGGAGCTCAAAGGGCCGCTGCGTCCTTGTCATGTTAATTGTTGCGTCGCCCGAGGTGATCTGAGTCTTTGTCTGTCATGCTAATTGATTTAGTGTCCCTGCAGGTTAGGGGGAGGGAAGGGGGGGGGGTACTCTGCACATTTCCTGTTTCCAGCTTTGGCTCGCTGAGGACTCACCATTTGGTATGAAGTGAGAGGGGGGTGGGGCGCAGGGGCTTCGTGATTAGCACCTTTCCCCTCCTCTCTGCGTTTGTGGGTCTGCAGACCTGCATGCTGCAGGACAAACACGGAGGAGGTTCTCCAGCAGCCGGCCCTGTGGGGCAGCCGGCCCTCAGCCGGCCCTCAGCCGGCCCTGTGGGGCAGCCGGCCCTCAGCAGGCCCTCAGCCGGCCCTGTGGGGCAGCCGGCCCTCAGCAGGCCCTCAGGCCTGTGGGGCAGCCGGCCCTCAGCCGGCCCTCAGCCGGCCCTGTGGAGCAGCCGGACTGGGTTTTATTTTGTGCAGCACTAGTTCAGTGTTCATGTTTGTAATACCTGAGGGAGTCATGTTTGGTTCAATATCACAGCATTAACAGATGTAGTGCAACTTAGCAACCGTTGTTCTAGTTACGAGAACATGTACATGTGATGTGTGCACACATTTCCAGAAAGAATGTATGAAAACCAAACATTAACATACAGATCTCTGTATGTGAAACGGTCACATGTGAAATGCTGTTTCATACGTGATATTACATGTTGTCATGTGAACGAGTCTTCCACACGTGATGACGTTTCTGTCACATACCGTATGATATGTTCACATGTGCACATTACAATATGGAAATTAACAAGGTGGCGTTTAAACAAAGATCTCCGGTGATCCGCCAGGTCTGTCTGACCTCCGGTGATCCGCCAGGTCTGTCTGACCTCCGGTGATCCGCCAGGTCTGTCTGACCTCCGGTGATCCGCCAGGTTGGACTCTACCAGTTTTTCCTAGTTTGGTGAACTGAATGAGAACTTGTGTCTGTGTGGAGACTCTGAAACAACAACATGCTCTCATGATGAGCAGCCTGGAACACAAAGGAGGTATTAGACAGACGAGCTGCCGAACATTTTCACACCACCGTGAATCTGATTCAGTCAGATGAGTTGTCGTCACATGATGATGATGATGATGATGATGAGGAGGAGGAATGTCACCGTCTGTCTGCAGCCCGTTGCTTTGGAGGAAACAAAAGTGAATAAATAATAACAATAGAGAATTTACAGGCAATACTAACCCGTTAAACATGGCAGTCGAACCATTACAGTATATTTAAGAAAATAGGGATTTAAATAAGCAATTAATAAAGTGAAATAATGAGTCACTGTGAAGGAGCTGCTGCTGCAGACGCTCCAGAGGACCTTCTTCTGCTGTGGGCATGTGTAGAAGGAGCGACATCATTTCTTTAATTACTTTTAACAAAAGCCTGAAAAACCAGACCAGCTGCATACAATCACTCATTCAACAAAGAAAAGTGGTTTAATCAAGAGCAGACGTACCAGAAGTACCGAAACAGAACCGACGGGGTTTAGATTTCTGTCTGATAGAATGAGTGAACAGTAGTGCAGCAGGACGACAGGAGCGGGACGACAGGAGCGAGAAGACAGGAGCGGGACGACAGGAGCGGGACGACAGCTGAAGGCCTTCTGGCTTCAGACCTTCCAGAGGTTCACCCTGCAGAGGAGAAACCAGCCCGGCTATAAACAGCATGGAGTGTTTCTAAACCGTCGGATCCTTCAGCCCATCATCTGGTTTGTGGTTTCTCTCCACCAGGAACGTGCACCTGCATGTATTTGATTGGCTCTCTTGGCACCTTGTCAGATGACATCATTGTTGTGCGGTAGTGAAGGTTGACCGTTGTTTTGTTTGTGTGTCTGTTGTAAGTGATGAAGCTGCATTCAGAGATCTCAGGTGACTGTTTCTCTGTTCCTGGAGGCATTTTGAAAAGCACACACAAAAAGTCACGAGAGAGAATAATAATAATAATAATAATAATAATAATAATAATAATAATAATAATGTTGATGATAATAATAATGAAATAATGTACATTTTATGTAATGGACCTTCCATTGCACCCAAGGTCACCTGACATCACATGAAGCTGGTAACCCAACAGTTTGCAATGGGACGCAGGTGGAGCAGTTCAAATGAGTCAGCTGGTTTTAAAGGAGGAGTTTTTTTGTAATTGTTGTGATCAAAAATGTTTGATTTCGTGGCGTATTTTCTCAAAAATTGCGATGTAATTTGTGGAGGGTTTTTTTTGCAATAAAATTGTGGAGAAAGAAATGTGATTTCTTCTTTTAGTTTTAAACATTTGTTTAATCTTTTGTTGAACGTAGAGAACCATGGGACTCGGATTTACAAAAAAAAACTTGTACAAATTGTACAAAAGTGAGAGAAAAGAAACTATTAATGGTGTTTTAATAAGTTGGTTCTCCACTCAAATTAGATGCAGATAAATGCACGATGAACTGTCTTGTTGAGGCCGACCAACACGAGGAGATGGGATTAACTGTTGCATGGCGCACACACACGCTGCAAAGTTCCCCCGGCGTTTTATTGCCTCACCAGTGACTCTCTGGCAGCCAGGTTTACGTCCCTCGTCTTGCTGTGAAGTGAGTCAATGTGTGGAAGCACTGGACAGACCTGAGGAGTGAGCCAGAGGTCAATACATTAATGTGGAGTTTATGGAAATGTGAGGGGCAGAAATAAAACACACTGTTAGTCATTTCAACTCACTCAGGGGTTTTACAGTTACAGCCTCACAGCCAACTGCTTCTGCTGGTTGTCGGTCGTTGTGTTCTTTGAGTATGTCCTTCAGTGTAGTTCCTTCTTTTCTCGTAGCTGGCTGGTTGGTAGTGGGCGGAGCTTATTAATGGTCCCGGTGGCTCGGGTGTAAAAAGGCTGCTGCGTTACCACCAAGCAGTGATGTCAGTGAACGTTATGAATCCTCCAGTTCAGATTCTGTTCGTCACCATCTTGCTAGTTCGGAGCGGTTTGGAGCAGGAAGTGACCATATTTATATGAGCTGGGGGAGGAGCCAGCGGTGGATCTGATTGGAGTCTTCTTGAATCTTCTTTTCTAATGAATGAGGGATTATTTTCAGATGGACCTCCAGAAAACTAATAAGAAGGAGTGACTTCAGCTAACAACACCGAGATAACTGATGGACACATTTTATTCACTTTGGATTTGATGAGAGAAGTTGAATGGGAGTCTATGGAGCCGGAGGCTTTTTGGAGCCGACCTCTAGTGGCACTCGGTGGTACTGCAGCTGAAGACACTTCTGGATCGGAACCATTTTACAGACCTGAAGCTACGAACTCTTTGATATCCAGTCTGAGGTTACCACATCCAGGTGAGTGGCTTTGATTCGGAGCAGCTGTGTCCAGAGCAAACTTTCGAAGACTGAAATCTCTCGTGTGGACCTTTTAATGTTGTGTCATCACAGCTCCAGAGCCGACCTTCTTCCATCAGTGCCGGTACCTCGTCATTGTGTCTGCAACAGTGGCGGCTTTGTTCTAAGTTGCAGCTAATTACTGGCTGGTGACAAGCGGTGAGAGAAGTGTGAAACTGCTGGAGGAAGGCTGCAGCGTTGATACGCAGAGAACGGTAGCACAAAGATCACATGATCATTTTTACATTTCCACCTGCAGCCGTGCAGATTTAATGAGTGAGCTCGAGCTCCTGGATGTTAAACTGTAGCGCTGGCGGTCAGTTGAATTTTGGATGTTGTCATGGTTACGAAAGATGCCTCGTGACCCGGAGAGATTCTGGCAAACATCTGTAATGAATGAAAACGGCTGAAGTTAAAGCGGCCATGGGTAGAAGTTGAAATGTCCTTCGCTCGGTGTCTGTGTGGCCGGCAGCAGTGTGAGTTCTCACCTCCGTTCTCCAACGTGAACACGGCAAGAAGCATTTTAAATGTGAAGGGAGCTGCAGTGACTGACGCAGGTCCAGTCTGAACAACAAGGAGAAACTATCCCTGCGTTCCAGCATCCAGACTATCATACTATCTAGTACGCCAGAAACAGATTTAATATGTCCTAATCCACAGTATGTCAAAAGTACCAGGATGTTCTACTACATCTGGTCGTATTCTGCAGTCTGCAGGTCAGCATGATACTCTGGATGTTACCCACAATCCTTTGCAGCAGAAGATACGTCACATCCACTGAGCTGCAGAGACAGTTGGTGGCGCTGAAGCTCCGCCCACAAAAAGAAGGAGAAGAAGCATTAAAAGGAAGTTTACTGGTTCCAAATCGCATGCTTTTTCTTTTTACTTTAGATGTCGCTCTACAGATCGCAACGGATACAACGAGGGTCAAAGTTGAAGGTGCATTTTTGAGATAAGTCATATATTGCAGTTGTATACATACTACATGCAACAGTTCATACTGTTTAAGGGAAGCTGCAGCACGTTCTAAAAGTAAGAAGCAATAGTAGGTGATCTGTAACGCAGGGAGACCCTACTGTCTCTGAATGTCCTTATGAACTGGTGTCCAACAGGTGGGAAGAGGGACACGTTTGCAGGAGAGTCCACAGTGGACCTCATCAGGGAGAGACGGACTTCACAATAAGTGTCTGTAAATTCGCTAACATCATCTAAAAACTGTCCGACAAGTTTTGTAACTTCCCAAAACATCTGTGACATGACCAGCAGCTGAACTGTGTCCAGATCTTTCTGTGTGAACAGACGAATGCAAGCAGCTCTTCATGCCGCCATCTTTCATGGTCAAACGGAACATGTAGAAGCGTTTTGATGCAGCCGGTCGCTGCGTTCGCTCACAAACACTTTTATTCTCCATTTTCAATCAGCTTCTTCCATCGCAGCCAGAGACGTCACCAAGTCACGGTGAGAGCAGACAAGAAACTAGAAACTATATTTATTGTAAATACACTTCATCAGCAGCAGCTTCACATCAGCTCAGCTGGCTTTCTTCACTTTCACAACCCTCTCTGTCCCGGCAGAGAAATGCCTGCTTTGTCCTTCAGTGCAGTTATTTTAAACTAACGCACTTTGAAGAACTCAAACTAACAATCAACCAAGCGGAAGTGGAGCCGAGCACACGCTGGTTACCAGTTTACTGATGACCTAGACACAGTTTCATGATACTGTGGCGGGGGCTTCGTATACTGGCACACTTATGTATTGTGTGTGTGCTTCCTGTGTGCAATATGTTGTAAATTTGTACCATGGAGCATTAAAAGGAGGCTCAGTGAGCTCGGTACCAACTTGTTGCTTTGACTCTCCTCCTGGATGTCGCCTGGCAGCAGCAGGAACTGTGACTTCAGAACAGTGAAGATATTTTTGTCTGTGGCCTGTGTTTGTCGATGTGAGGTGAACAACGCAGAGATGACTGGAAGCATGGCGCTGTATTTCTTGGGTCTGGTACTAATTATAATCCTGGAGCTGGGACTAATTACAACAGCAGAAGACGTCCCCATGGACGGGGCACCGTGCGCCTCGGACTCTGTTAGCTTGTTACTGTCAAAAGCTTTTTGTGCCGACTTCCTGTTTACTTTGTGATATGTTGTTTTGACAGAGCGGAGCCGGTGCGGCTGCTTTATGGACTCCAACATGTGTTAATATTGTAGATGGACTTGGCATGATTTGATGGGAAACCATGGAAGCATAATGTTGACATATGCTGCTGATTACTGTAATGGAACAGAGGAGAGGGACACGGTGTTACCTCGATGTGTTGCTGCAGCTCTACGGATATGTTTAAGTGGACGGACGTTGTGCTTTAAATGTTCAGTCAGGAATCCGGTTTTCTAGATTAGATTAGATTAGATTAGATTAGACTTTTTTCATCCCACAGTGGGGAAATTCGGTTGTCACAGCAGCAAAGAAAACCTAAAAGTGCACAAAATATTTACTGAGGCTTTCCTTTTAAAAAAAGAGTTTTGTGTCGTGTTAAATCTGCTGATATTTACCAGAACAATAAAATAACATGGAAATTAATCCAAACAGACTGAATACAAAAACACCAGTTTATACATGTATTTTACAGAGAATTCACAGGTTTATTTGAAGCGTCAGCCATCAGTGATGTCATCATCCATCAGTGATGTCATCGTTGGTTTGTGAACGTTATGAATCCTCCAGTTCAGATTCTGTCCGTCACCATCTTGTTAGTTCGGAGCGGTTTGGAGCAGGAAGTGACCATATTTGGACGAGCTGGGGGAGGAGCCAGCGGTGGATCTGACTGATCTGATTGGAAACCTGACGATACTACGTCCCGCCCACCGATAGCTGTAACCTGACTGCACCACAGGCCTGTCAATCAAACAGACACGCCCCCAAAAACAGGTCTTCTTGAATCTTCTTTTCTAATGAATGAGGGATTATTTTCAGATGGACCTCCAGAAAACTAAGAAGAAGGAGTGACTTTAGCTAACAACACCGAGATAACTGATGGACACATTTTATTCACTTTGGATTTGATGAGAGAAGTTGAATGGGAAGCTACGAACACTTTTATATATATTCAAAAATGATGAGTTACTGAGGTAGAAAGACAAACTTCAGCCGTTCCAGAGTTTGAAGTGGAGACGGACGGACTACAGACGGGTTAGGGGATCATTTCGTTTTATAGAAAACAGAGGAGGATAAAATATTTTGAAAGTTTATCATGGAATCAAGAAAATCACCCTGTGTGTCCTCACACTGTAAATGAGGACGTAAGCGGCATCCATAATATCACTATCACAGCAGTGTAGTTGCAATGATGTCATAATTTGTTCTCATATTCTCTATGGAGTCATGTTATACCGGTTTATTGGTTGAAAGGTTCCCCAGTTTGAGTTCTGGTGCTGTTTGGCTCGTGCACACGGCTGATGTGATGCAAACAGGGCTGCAGAGTAAAGTGGATGGAAACTGCAGGATTTCAAACGTTTTGAGGAGGGAAATGTTTTCAGGGTTGGTTCGCCCCCTGAAGCCCCTGCAGACCTGTGAGTGCACGTTTTAACACAGTCCTATTGATCGTCTGACAAATCCCCAGTGTGTGTTTTTACACCCCTGCTGAGGGCCGATCCTGCAGGAAGTAGGCGTGACTGTCGGGCTGCAGAAAGAAGACTTGAGACAGTGGAGGCAGTGAGGAGCCACGGTCGGGCTCCGATGGGTGGAGGGAGGGTGGAGGTCTCCTGACGGGACTTCTGGGATAGATGAGAGGCTCACAGGTGGAGGTGGAGGGAGGGTGGGGCGCGCCAGTCTGTAAACAAAGTGTCTGAAAAAGGATGAAACACAACAAACTTTAATGCCGAACAAAAAAACCCGCATTTAAACCTTATTCCATTAAAATAATTTTTCACATCCTTCCTTCAAACTCCTTGTTTTCCTGCTCGGGGTGTGAAATCAGTGAGTTTAATGTTCAGTCTCTATCAGAGACCTTCTGATGTTCTCACAATCTTTACAAACAAATATCCAAGTATTGGTGTATATCCTGTTTTACATTCATGCTTGATTTATTTTTAAAAGGGAGGGTTTTTTTGCACTTCAAATGAACAATGTAACGATAATATTAATAATAATGAAATACCGTGATATTTTCCGAGATGATTATCGTACCGTGAAAACCTCCCGTAGCGTCGACGCAGGCCGAAGGAGTTGAGTTTGTGGAGGTGAAGAGCGAGAACACGTCTGAATCATCCCTGTCGGCGTCGCAGGTTTTATCTGCTGTTTGCTGAGGAAGTCGGCCGGCTCACCTCTTGAACAGAGCTCCAGAGCTGGCTCCGCCCCCTCTGCACAGACTCAGAGGTCAAAGGTGAGCCGAGGCCAGAGTGTGGACTGAAGCAGCAGTGAGTGTTGTCAGTGTGTTTCCCAGAAGAAGAGGCGTGGATGTTTTTAATGGAGCTAAATTCCAACGTGTTCCCGTTCATCGTCCGTTTGCATCGCAGCCGATCGGCAGCCGGAGGCGGTGTCGTCCAGTCTGTTCCTAATTATCCTGTTAAAGCGTCCCAGGATGTGTTCTCATGTTTTATGGTGCATACTTCTCTACCTGTGTAACTGTACTCCCGGGGAAGTGTTGCATTTCTGTATATCTGACTCCTCACACATTCCTCTTTAACTCGATGAGTAGGAACGGAGCTGCTTCCAGCACTCATGCAGCTCTGCAGCGTTTGTCTTGGATCCTGCGTCGTTGCCTCCTAAATCAGATTGCGGATGTTAAGTGGAACGCCTTCATCTCCTCGACGTGAACTTTACAGGACACAAAGAGGAGAGCTGTTTGTTCTGGCTGATAGGGAGGCGGCGTTCCCGGGGGAGCAGTTCACCCTCTGACCTGCGTTCCCAGTTTAATGAACACGTGAAGGTAGAGCTCCTGCAACACCTGGAGACCCAGCAGGCATCTGTTCTCCACAGCAGATGGACTCGTGGTGAGTTCAGGCTGTTTCGTGTTGCAGGAAATGTTGCTTCTCCCGAAGGGCTTCATCAGTTCTGCACGGCAGCCTCAAAACTACGCAGCTCATTTCCTTAATGCAGGAAATACTTCAGAAAAAGTGCAGCTTCAAAGTTTGACCGTTTTCACAGCAGTAACCGTGACACAGCGACGTTTATCAAACCAGTCGTTTCTCAGGACTTCAGAGGAACTTCCCCCGGTTTAAAGAGGTTCGAAGACCTTTTTCAAGTTTGCATTCGCACCGCTAATAGGAACTTTGACATGATGTAGAACCACGTGACCGGAGCGACATTTAGATATTTGTCTTCAGAGAATGGAACGCTGTTTTTCCTCCGATGTGTTCAGATGTAATGAAGCCTGGACTTGGTTGTCTCAGTATTGTGAAACTCTCTCAGTTAACCGGCTCTTTAACCAATTCTACTGAAAAAGAAGTTTCCAAAAAAGTTGTGACGCTGTGACGCAATGATTTGCAAATCTAATAAACCCATATTTAATTGAAAATAGTCCAAAGACAACGTATCAAAATGTTGAAACAGACGTTTTATTGCTTTATAAGAAATATATGCTCATTTTGACTTGATGAGAACTAGAAGAACCTGATGCTCATCTCTGAAGAGTTGGGCCTCCAGTCAGTGGAGGTATGCTAAGAGCAGGCTGGTCGGAGGAATGGCCGGTCCCTCCTCCGGCAGCAGATGCTGAGTTAATCATAGTTCAGAGCCGGGGGGCCACGGAGGAGGACGAGAATCAGAGCGGCGCTGCCTCGTTAGTTCACAGCCAAACGTGTGTGATGTTCTCCACATTCCTCCGACTGTTTGGACCGAGGAGGATAAACAGTTTGACCCTTGAGCTGCTCTCCGGGCGTCCGCAGGCCTCGTTCCTCACCGTCCTCCACAGACCGGAGCTGGAATGCGGCCGCTTATCACGGGGACAATAAAATGCAAACGGTCCCCGACGCGACCTTGCCAGGCTCGTGTATTGTCTCGTCTCCGAGTCTCCAAATGGCCAAACATTTGAAGGGAAGCGCCTGCGTTATTTTACGAGGTGGCTCTTGTTGTTTTAACTCGGTCATGGGGATGGAGTTACCCCGCCGTAAGCTGCCTCCGTGACGAGGGCTGCAAGGCGACCAGATAGCATCACGGTCGGAGAGGAAATTCCTCTGCGTGGAAACGATACCGTCGTCAGAAGCAGCCGTTATGTCAGAGAGACGTACATGATGTTTATGTCTGGACGATAAGAGAGGCGGAGCCTGTGGGACAGAGGTGGTCACATCTGGATGGAGTTTGTTTGGAGGAACGCTTCCAGTCTACATTCACAAATGTTCCTGTAAATCTTATTGTCTGCATGAAAGAAGCCAAGCAATTAAACTGCTAAATCATCTTCACAAAGGATTTATGTGTTTGAAATCAGAGTAAAGTCTGTTTTCAGACTCTCCACTCAGCTACTTCCTGTTTTCTTTCATTATCTTTGAGATGTGACTGGATTGAAGTGATTGACGACTTCACAGACTCACAGCTGTTTTAAATGAGCTCCCACGTTTCTGCTTCAGCCGCTCGTTTAAAGCTGAAGCGCTCACAGTTTCTAACAACTCTCCAAACGAGTGGGATTCGTGCAGCCAGAGCTGCTTTTGTTTGAAATGTTCCTCATGTCCCACAGCAGGTCTGGGGAGGACGCCTCCTCTTTTTACGCCCCTAAACTGAAGACATTTCATCTTTTTAATCTGTCTTTCTGGTGACGTTTATCATCCTGATTATAAATTTTAGTTTTTTTGTTTTTTTTTTATCTCTGGTGTTTATTTTAATTCTCTGAATCTGAAACGTTTTATCGTTGCATTTTTTTATTACGATTATCTTTAATGTTGTCCTGTTTGTTTGTTTTTTTCATCTGTGTTGCTCTGATGAAACGCGTTGGGCTGCAGGCTCGTATGAAAGGTGATCAACACATGAAGTGTTGTCAGGATGTGAAGAGCTGAACTTTCGGGGTCAGCCAGTCGTGTCGGAGTTGAAGACCACAGCGTTGTATTGAATGCAGTATTATAAGACGTAGCAGCCTTTTCCTCTATTCACAGAGACGGTTGGACTTCTGTAATTCTGTGTGTTGGATCGGTCAGACGCTCAGATAGCTGCATCATAACACTGCATGGAGGCTCTGGACTGCTGCTCATCGCTCGTCTCCGGGCATCCTGACATCGGCTGTACGCTTCATTTTAAAGTCATCGTTTGTGTGTTGGTGCTGAAATGGAGCCGCCCCGGGTCTCTGCTCCCAGTGGCTCCTGGATCCGGGCCGGACTTGGTCTGGTGTTGCTCCATAACTTTGGTTCAGCCTCCATCTCAGCTTCACCAGCAGTCCTCACGTCTCGATTAAAGAATCCACTCGTTCTCAGACACGTCCTGATTTCATTGTTCCAGTATTAACGCCTGCTTGTGTGTTTTCGAGGTGTTTTTAGGGCTTTTAATTAGTTTCTCGTTGCTTTTATTGGATTTAATTCTGTCTGCAGATGTGCTTTAATGTGCCGTATAAATAAACTGACTGGAGATGAAGTTATATTGTTATTGGCAGCTCATCTTGTTTTGACGTATGACGAGCTGGCGGCATATTAACAAATCGTTCCCTCCAGGAAATGAATACAAATTCAAACATTCCCCATAAATATTCACAGGAGCTTTAAATGGTGCAAAATTACCACAGAGTTTCTGTAAAGTTTCTCAGTAGAAATCAACTAAACTAACTCCTTCATACAGGAAGTGACGGGGTTTATGGGAAATGTAGTTATATGATGAGAATCAGGCGACTTCAGTCTGATCAGACAGTTTGTGAAATGACCCGAGTGAGTTCAGAGGCTGAACTCTGTTTCTGTGATGAATTACTATGATTCTGAAGCATTTTAAGCTCTTATTTTGAAAGAAGGGGCCTCTGTGTTATATGACTTACATTTTTGTATATTTGAGCTCTTTGATGGTGTCATGAGGTGGTATTTACCAGGACCCAAATGCAGGCTCACAGACTTGGGTATCAGTTCCAAAATACAGTCTTTATTGTAATAAACACAAAACAAACAAACCAAAAGGTGGCACCTATCATGTCCACTTGCTTCCAGTCGGGAGGGCAACTCGACCGACAGATCCGAGGAGACACGGCTGGCAGGGCCGCCGGCAGACCAGCAGACAGGACCGCTGGAAGAAACGGAGTCAATAATCCTCCGAGTCGGGAGGGCAACTCCACCGACTGGTGACTCCGACAGGGAGCTCCGCAGGAGGAACAGAAACCGGAGGAACGGGAAGGACGGAGAACAGATGGAGGACGGACAGGTGACTAACAAATGAACCGACAACCAGAGGAGCGCAGGGGCAGGGTACATATAGTCCGGGGAGGTGATCATGGAGATGCAGCACACCTGCAGGTGGTGATCAGGGGTGAGTGGCTGCATCTGCTGGGACCGGTGAGGGGCGTGGCCACGGGAGGTGAGGAGAGGAGGACACAGAACAAGCAGACAGGGGACTGAGGGGATACAGGAGGAGAGGAGAGGAGAGGAGAGGAGGACACAGAACAAGCAGACAGGGGACTGAGGAGACACAGGAGGAGAGGAGGACACAGAACAAGCAGACAGGGGACTGAGGAGACACAGGAGGAGAGGAGGACACAGAACAAGCAGACAGGGGACTGAGGGGACACAGGAGGAGAGGAGAGGAGAGGAGGACACAGAACAAGCAGACAGGGGACTGAGGAGACACAGGAGGAGAGGAGGACACAGAACAAGCAGACAGGGGACTGAGGGGACACAGGAGGAGAGGAGAGGAGAGGAGGACACAGAACAAGCAGACAGGGGACTGAGGAGACACAGGAGGAGAGGAGGACACAGAACAAGCAGACAGGGGACTGAGGGGACACAGGAGGAGAGGAGAGGAGGACACAGAACAAGCAGACAGGGGACTGAGGGGACACAGGAGGAGAGGAGAGGAGGACACAGAACAAGCAGACAGGGGACTGAGGGGACACAGGAGGAGAGGTGATCGGGGGCAAAACAGAGGAAAATCGGACTCCTGACAGATGGTTCTTTTTTTTTTTGTTATTAGGTTGTAGTTTAAAAGAAAAAGAGAATTTTTTTTCCCCCCTACGATTGAAGTTTTTGTCAATTCTTGCAGTTGTACTGCAAAAGAATCACATTTTAGATTTTTTGATCACAACAATCACAAAAAACTAAAAACCCCTTGAGTGACATCTCGGTTATTAAAGGGCCACTCTTCATAAAGTTGGGTTGGCCTCGTCCTGTTTCCAGCTCGGGTCGTAACACCAGTTCACTGGACCTCAGGTCCCAGAAGGCACTCACTCTTTAGAAAGCAGCTTTTTTTGGGCGTCTTTTAGCTTCTTGTTATGATTTTAACCTGAGAGGCGCTCTGTTGAACCTACAAGCAGTCGGGACTCAAACCAACCGTGTGTCCTGCAGCGGATGTTTTCAGTGAAAGTAACTTTCAGTCCGTTTCACTGCAGATGGATGAACTATTTGTCGTGAAGGAGGAATGGCGATGAGTATTTGTGGAGCTGCGTTTCCTCCGAGCGCTGAGTGTGTGTGGTCGTTGCTTCAGGGCTTCCGTCACACACCGACCTTTATCTTTTACGGGGGGTCATAACGTCCCTGCGTCTCCTGTGTCTCCTGCATCTCCTGCATCTCCTGCGTCTCCTCTCAGTGGAGGAAAAGGTGTCCTGTGGACGGTTTCTTAAAAATACCAACAGCACTCAGACTTTCCGGCCCACTCTGATCCAGCTGAGGGAGAAACCGTTCAGGATTTCCACTCTGAGTTTGTTTTGGCTCGTGATGTTCCTCTCAGACGGGACGCTGCTCCTGGTGATGACTTTTCTGTTATTTAGTTTATGGAGAGCCACTTCAGCACATCTTCCTGCTGCTGCTCCATCCGTCCGTCTGGTTTCATCCGGTAGCAGAAGGAGGAAGGTCGGCTCGGCCCTCTCACCTCATGCTCTGCTCCAGTTTCTGGCTGCGTGACCTGCTGACCTTTCCTCCGGTGCGATGAGGTCGGCATCCCGCTATGAAATGCACTCTTCATCTTCAACCTCCCCAGACCATGAACCCTTTCACATGAACTATTTTTGATTTCCTTTTATTTCAATGCTGTCTTTTGACCCTTCACACAAAACTCATATTTTTTATTTAAAGCGTCGGTCCACCTCTAAATCCAAGAGCTTCATCATGAAGCTGCAGGGATGCATGAAGGGTTTGAAATTATAAAATAAAATCTCCAAAATGTCTCCTGCAGACTTTATAGTTACCAACCAACATGTTTCATTCATTTAAACATATTGTAATTTACTAACATGTAATTTTATAGCTGCACTGATATACTAAATAAAATACAGAGTCATCGGGAGGCAGCTTTTATTTGTATTAGCAGAACTACACATCGATGTAAAAGCACGTCTCTGTCCAGGACATGAAACCAAATTTTCCCTTTAAAGAACACTTTAAAGCAATTTTCACTTCATAAAGCAAACGAGCTCCTAAAGGACTCTGGATCTGAGACTATTTATTTAGAAAGTGTAAGAAGTTACTTCCAGACAGCAAATGGTAGTTCAGTCACTCAAGGAAATCTTGCGATCCCAATAATGAACACAAATTCAAGCAATCTTTGCAATATTTGCGAGAGCAGTTTGAAATTCACAGAATTTTTCTACAAAAACGTCATCATCAGAATCTGAGCTGAAAGTATTAACGACATAAAGTAAATCTTTTCAAATAAAACTAACTTTATTAACAATAACTCCTCATTTCCAACCAGAAAGTCTCTGCTCCTGTTTTCATCACCAGTTTTTAGGAACTTTTATCTCCACGGTTCTATAAGTTCAATAAATACATAAAAGAAGTTTAGAACTGAAATATTTCTGTGATGTGCAGCAGGATTATTATCAAGTAATGGTTAAAAAGGAAATCACGATTTCTGAAAAAATCTGGCTCAAAATCAAATATTTTTGTCGATTCAATCATAAAATAACTCCACGATATCCTGACTCGGCTTGGTCAGCTGTTGATGATTCCTGCTTCACATCATGCAAACCTCTTATCTTCACCACTGAGATGAACTCTGGACACTTAAATAAGAGGCATCAGAAGGTGAACTGGACCCACGTACCAAACATGGTACATACTGTGTGCAGGAACCAGCAGCAGTGAGGTCTTTTCTTTCTGAGACTGCACTTAACTGTGTAACTGAGCAGCTCCTGAAGAACTCCCATGACAGAAAACTGAGAGGCCGATCGGGCCGAGGGAGACAGAGGAGCCAAACAGGCGGCTCTGAATGGGATATCCAGGAGAGGCTGGTTGACCACGACTCCACTCATTCAGACTGGGGGAGATAATGTGAGCGCCTCCAGCTACACTGACGGTGAGGCAACGTATTCGCAGTCTGAGCCGCCGCAGGTCAAGTGGGCAGATTAACGGGCAGAAAGCACCTGGTTGTTCTGATGCTTTCAGAGCAGGAAGAGAAGTGAAAGAGCTCCAGAGAATGAGGGCGGTCTTACAGACGATAGGAGCTGCTATAGAGGCTCAATAACTCTAATGACCCTGTCAACATAGTAGCTCTACATAGTAAAGGAAATAAAATTTAGACGTCTCGAATTAATGTGGCTTAATTTGACGAGTCATGTTTCGGTCTCCCATTCACATTGACAGTTCTTACCAAGCAGTAACCAGGTATTCGTTATCACTCTTCCCTCTGCTTTGTGACCACAGACTGGATATAAAAGTGTTCGTAGCTTCCAGGTCTGTAAAATGGTTCCGATGCAGAAGTGTCTTCAGCTGCAATACCAGCGAGTGCCACTAGAGGTCGGCTCCAAAAAGCCTCCGGCTCCATAGACTCCCATTCAACTTCTCTCATCAAATCCAAAGTGAATAAAATGTCTCCATCAGTTATCTCGGTGTTGTTAGCTAAAGTCACTCCTTCTTATTAGTTTTCTGGAGGTCCATCTGAAAATAATCCCTCATTCATTAGAAAAGAAGATTCAAGAAGACCTGTTTTTGTCACAAACCAGCGGGTGACGTCACTGCTGGTTGCTGCTTGGTTTCTAACCCCACATCTGGTCGTTGTTCTGGTCCATCTTCAGGTTTCTAACAGCTGACTGCAGCTTCCTCTCATCAGATACTGATGAACACGTTTATTTGTCCAAAAACTCTTCTGTACTGGATGTCTTCCTCCGTGGATCCAAGTTTGGTTCTTAAAAGGAGGCGATGAACTGTCAGATATCAGTTCTTCACCGTGTTATAAGTCCAGTTTCTCAGCTGGTACGGTCAACAGAAGAAACATGATGTACGTATGTGACTGTAACCCGGAGAGATGAGCCCATACGAGCTGGTCAGCAGTTTGCAGTAGCTCAGAGCGCTGCGCGTCATTAACGACGGCACTTCGCCACATGCTCCCTACATGTTGTTTTAAAATCATCATTCTGCCTGCAGCTTTAAAACACTCCATTAACCACCGACATTCTTGGAGAGAAGAGACGCAGCGGTTCAGTCTGCAGTCATGTTTTCCTCCTCTGACACTCTGCGGTTCTTCGCTTCTCTCCGTTGAGGTTTTAACTCACCGAACGGCATCATTTCTGCCTCTGAATGTTTCTGTAACTTCCAGTCTGCTCGCTGCAATCTCAAGGAGAGGCTGGAAGTGAGAGCGGAGCATGTGGAGGGTGGAGGATGGGGATGAACAAAGGTTACACACACTGAAGCAAGCAGTTGAGACAAGAGTGGGAAGGAAAGTGTTGAGGTGTGCCAGAAGGCCCTCGGTCAAAACCCCGGTCGGTGGAGCCGCGGCCGGGCCTCTCCGCTCTCAAAGGGCCCTTTCATGGCCGAGGCAGCAGGCTGCAGGAATGCAGAAGCCAGCAATCTTATTCAGCTCTGCATGGAAAAGCATCCCGTTGCCCCCCCCTCCGGTCCCTCATTTTCCGAGGCGGTGGATACATGCAATCAATCACAACCCCGGCTGCAGGAAGCTCGGCTCTCGGTCGCCGTGGTTTCTGGTGGTGCTAATTTATTATATGGCAAAGTTTACCGTGTTGTGGGGATGCAGGTTATATAAGTGGGCTCGCTGGCAGTTGACAGCAGCTACTTAACAGGACCGAGGCCCCGACGGGGCCCCTGGAAGTTCACAACACGTCACCGTACGAGTGTTCGAAGAAACAAACCACCACACGCTGAAAGAAAGAGCAGAAACCTGGCAGCTCCACGGCGCCTCTGGACGCAGATCATTGTGTCGTTTAGATATGTTGGGAATAAAAGTTTAAAACCCTGAACTGTGTTTTCTACACAAGCGGAGTTCAGATAAAGACGTCATTGAAGCTTCCAACACAGCAGATGATTGTGCAGCTCTGTACTCGTAGATAAACACCGACGTGTGACATGTTCCACCGGTGATGGAGAGCCGTGACATGCTAGATATATAATTACACTTAATAATAAAGATAATAAACTTTATTTGTAAAGCACCTTTTATACAAGAAAAGCAGCAAAAAAATGACATGCAGTGTTTCACATTCAAACATATAGAAAAAAAAAATTGCACAAAGTTAGAAAAATGAATTTCAAACTTCAATGCTCTTTATGTATCCTGCATAAAACATGTGGATTATTGGAATTATGTGGAAAAACACATTTAAATCAAAGCTGCGTTTTACCTTTTTGAGAATTTCAAATGTTTTTGAGTGTGCAGTGAGACTCAACTCACCAATCAGACATGGAGCTGCATGACGACACTTCAGTCTGTCACATCCGTAAATAAACATGTTGATGGTTAAATTAATCTTTTTACTGTTTCACTTATAATTCAGGCTTTTATTTTTTATTTAGTCGTATAAATCTACAGATGCTGTAAAATCCAGACGGTGACATCTGACATCTGTAATCACCTCTGAAAATTATCTCCCACTTTTGGATTAATAATAATACGTTGCATTAATATAGCACTTTTAATAACATTAAAATAGTGATGGTACTTCTGCAGTCTATCAGGCTGTATACCCACCTTCATAATGCACAGTCACAGTCTGTATATGTATTTCAGGGTGGAGGTAATAACCACTGCTTATTATTAACCAGGGTGAATATACAGAAGCCCCCCTCTCCCCTCCACTCCTCCATAATACACAGTGATGACCTCCCATCAACTTTTATTTTAGGTAATGTCTGATATCCTCGATGGATATGGAAACATTTCTATAAATTGAGCATCTTTCAATAGATCAAGTTCTCTGTGGCTTTTCCACTTTAACCACTACAGTTTTTATCTACACTTTTTCCTGCTTCGTGTTATCTTAATCTTGCTTTTGATTTCACTTGTTTTTATTGATCAAGTCTATTTGACAGTTTGATTCTTGTTTGTGTGACAGTGTTCAGTGTAACCATAGTAACCCCAATAAACAAACAAATCAGTGTTATCTCTCTGGCAGCATGTCTGTGTGCATCTCCACCATTTGGAGATTTGTGTCGATAGATTGATTTCTGTTTAGCTTTTCTTCATTTGTCTTTCTATTTATTTAGATTGTTTTTTCGATGTCAGGCTGAATTCAGTTTAAAATCCATTAATCTCGTCTGAATTGTTTCAAAATATGTGTTTAGTCTGTTGGACAGAAGTGCTAAAACCTGCTGGCCTCAGTGCTCTGCACATTGTTAATCAAGGATCTGGTGGAAGTTTAGTGAATCTGGCCATTTCATCAGCCTGGAAGCGAGTCCAAAGGGAGTTAACAGGCTGTTGCGCCGCACCCTGCTAGATTTAGCTCAGCATTGGCTCTAAGAATTAATACAAGTAACGCAGGGTCAGTATTATAAACTATCGGGCAGTGATGGCTGGATGAAAACATGCTGTTGGCTGCTGCTGTGTGGGAAACGTAGTATTCAATACAACCCTGTTTCTAAAAAAGTTACATACATTTTTCATAAAACAATCGAATTTCTCAGTTTCAACATTTGATTTGTTGTCTTTGGTTTATTTTCAATTAAATTGTGGTTTATATGATTTGCAAATCACTGCATTCTGTTTTTATTTATATTTTACACAGTGTCCCAACTTTTCAGGAAACGGGGTTGTATTTTTGGAGCCTGGTCCATTATTTAAACTTCAGATTTGATTGTTTTCGTTTTTTTAAATCTATCACTGGTGAATCGCTCAACTGTACGGATGTGCTATACTGAACCACTGGAGTATCTGTCAGGTTTTAATGTCGGTAGCTGACCCGTTTGCCTGCAGACTTGATTGAGAATGTTTAGCTCTTATTTTTCTCTTCAGTTTTATTTCCCATTCTTTGGGGAACAGATAATTCTTTGTTGTTTCCATCCAGTGTTTGGTTGGGGACTGACTCCTGCAGTAGATCTATAACAGATGGGAGCAGTGGGCTCAGTATAACCAAGGGAAATCTCCTACAAAGATCAGTGTTGTTTGCACTGTGATCATTACTGCGATGATGTTGAGATGTTACCGGGGGATCTGAAAGTCAGAGTTGGTTCCATGGACTGTCTGCCTGCATGATGCTGGCCAGATGGAAAGAGTGGAGATGATCTCAGAGACGCAGCCAGGACAGAGAAGAGATATATCTGCTTCTCCTGCACACTTTTTCAGCAGACTGATCCGTCCGGCTCATGTTGAAGGTCTGTGGCTGAATTAAACAGCGATCTACGGTGGGACGTGTGGCTCCTGAAAGGAATGCTGCATGGTTTTGTTCACTGACGTCCTCAGCACCACCAATTTCCTCCACCACCCACATCTGTCAAGCACATGCTCTGCATCACTGGGAAGGCGGCAGCCGGTGCCAAGTCGAGTTAATAACTGAGCCATACGTTGTGTCCGCTCATATGTGCCTGATTAGCTGCCGGGGAGAGCCAATCAGATGGCAGAGCAGTCAGAGTATCCATTGCACATGTTCCTCATAAAAATAAAAAAAAACAGGTTGGGAGCAAAAAAAACTGTGTGCAGGGCAGAGTTTATTTATTAACATCAGTTTATGTATTAACATCAGTTTATTTATTAACATCAGTTTATGTATTAACATCAGTTTATTTGTTAACATCAGTTTATTTGTTAACATCAGTTTATGTATTAACATCAGTTTATTTGTTAACATCAGTTTATTTATTAACATCAGTTTATTTATTAACACACATCAGTTTATTTATTAACACACAAAATGAGTTTATTTATTAACAGTACATCAGTTTATTTATTAACACACAAAATCAGTTTATTTATTAACATCAGTTTATGTATTAACATCAGTTTATTTATTAACATCAGTTTATTTGTTAACATCAGTTTATTTATTAACACACATCAGTTTATTTATTAACACCACAACATCAGTTTATTTATTAACATCAGTTTATTTGTTAACATCAGTTTATGTATTAACATCAGTTTATTTATTAACATCAGTTTATTTGTTAACATCAGTTTATTTATTAACACACAAAATCAGTTTATTTATTAACAGTACATCAGTTTATTTATTAACACACAAAATCAGTTTATTTATTAACATCACAACATCAGTTTATTTGTTAACATCACAACATCAGTTTATTTATTAACATCACAACATCAGTTTATTTATTAACACACAAAATCAGTTTATTTATTAACATTAGTTTATTTATTAACAGTACATCAGTTTATTTATTAACACACAAAATCAGTTTATTTATTAACAGTACATCAGTTTATTTATTAACACAAAATCAGTTTATTTATTAACATTAGTTTATTTATTAACATCACAACATCAGTTTATTTATTAACATCACAACATCAGTTTATTTATTAACATCACAACATCAGTTTATTTATTAACACCTCAACATCAGTTTATTTATTAACACCACAACATCAGTTTATTTATTAACACCACAACATCAGTTTATTTATTAACACACAACATCAGTTTATTTATTAACATCACAACATCAGTTCATTAATGAACATCACAACATCAGTTTATTTAGTAACACACATTAGTTTATTTATTAACATCACAACATCAGTTTATTTATTAACACCACAACATCAGTTTATTTATTAACACACATTAGTTTATTTATTAACATCACATCAGTTTATTTATTAACATCACAACATCAGTTTATTTATTAACAGCTCAACATCAGTTTATTTAGTAACACCTCAACATCAGTTTATTTATTAACACTACAACATCAGTTTATTTATTAACATCACAACATCAGTTTATTTAGTAACACACATTAGTTTATTTATTAACACCACAACATCAGTTTATTTATTAACACACAACATCAGTTTATTTATTAACACCACAACATCAGTTTATTTATTAACACACAACATCAGTTTATTTATTAACATCACAACATCAGTTTATTTAGTAACACACATTAGTTTATTTATTAACACCACAACATCAGTTTATTTATTAACACACAACATCAGTTTATTTATTAAAACCACAACATCAGTTTATTTATTAACACACAACATCAGTTTATTTATTAACATCACAACATCAGTTTATTTAGTAACACACATTAGTTTATTTATTAACACCACAACATCAGTTTATTTATTAACACACAACATCAGTTCATTAATGAACATCACAACATCAGTTTATTTATTAACACACAACATTAGTTTATTTATTAACATCACAACATCAGTTTATTTATTAACACCACAACATCAGTTTATTTATTAACACACAACATTAGTTTATTTATTAACATCACAACATCAGTTTATTGATTAACACACCTTAGTTTATTTATTAACATCAGTTTATTTATTAACACCACAACATCAGTTCATTTATTAACATCACAACATCAGTTTATTTATTAACATCACAACATCAGTTTATTGATTAACACACATTAGTTTATTTATTAACATCAGTTTATTTATTAACACCACAACATCAGTTTATTTATTAACACCTCAACATCAGTTTATTTATTAACACCACAGCATCAGTTTATTTATTAACATCACAACATCAGTTCATTTATTAACACACATCAGTTTATTTATTAACATCACAACATCAGTTTATTTATTAACACACATTAGTTGATTTATTAACATCAGTTTATTTATTAACACCTCAACATCAGTTTATTTATTAACACCATCACGTTGCTCTTCATCAGTGTTCTTCATAAATGAATTGCATCGGGAGCTTTAAGTGTGAATAATTTACTTCTGCTCGTTCCTCAACATCGTTCCAGCTCCTGATTTTGCATCATATTGGTGGAGTTTTTTTTCTTCACTTTGACATTTAAATAATGATGAAATATCAAATAGTTTTGAGTTAATCCATAATTCCAATGCATCACCTTGCATACCTTAAAAACTGAGACTGTTGAGGGTCTCAGCCGTTGGTGCTGATTTTATTAGCGCTGCAGATGCTTACCAAATTAATAAAAAAGTTTTCCACACCTACATGAACTGCGCCGACATCCACAAAAAAAGCTTCAATATGTGGTTCCTCTAGAAATAGTTCCTTTTTCACATGCTTTTGTATTGTTTATGATTCTGCTTGCAGCCTCTGATGATGATCACCTGTTTCTGTCTTTATGGTGGCTTTAGTCTGAACTCTGTTGTCTCTACTGTTGTCCCTCCAGCGGATCCTGGCCTCTCGCTGGATACAGACGGTCTGGCTGAAGCTCAGAGTGGAGCAGCTCCCACAGCTGAAGGTAAGATGTGTTTTAGCACGTGTTGTCACCTGCTGGAAATACTGTTGGGTTGAGGCGAGAGGCGGAGCCTGGGTCGAGCGTGCAGGAGGCGTGATGCAAACATCACCTGACAGTTAGCTGCTCCGTTACTTCACTGTAAAGTCTGTTTAATGTCCGGTCATCTGTAAAAGCAGCTTTCAGCATTCAAATGGCCGACGAATCGTGTTACTTTATCACTCGCTCACTGCTGTTGTGGCCCAGACAAACATCTGGATTTTTGTTGTTTGTTTAATCCATACATGTAGAGAGAGTTAGGGGGAGCTACATGCTGGAACTGTTCTTTCATTACCATTGGCTGGGTGGAGTTACTCTGCACCGTTTCCTGGAGTCTTCACATTTCACTTTGGTTGCCACTATTGTGCTCCTGAGTCAATCGTTGGTTAGCATACTTTTGTACATTGGACAGAGCCAGATTCACTGTCAGGGGACATCTGATGACTGTAGCTACAGAACAACCAGACTCACACTCTCCCCCTCTGAACTGCATGAAAATGTAGATATTTCTACTCCACTGTGTAATATGATTTTATTTTTTTATAAGTTTTGTTTTCAAACCAGTGGTAGTACCATTATCAAAAATGTGTTAAAGCTATCCAGCTCTGTAGTTGACTAATGTTCCCCTTAATGCCACAAAGGCAGCTGCACCACAGACTGGATATAAAAGTGTTTGTAGCTTCCGGGTCTGTAAAATGGTTCCGATGCAGAAGTGTCTTCAGCTGCAATACCAGCGAGTGCCACTAGAGGTCGGCTCCAAAAAGCCTCCGGCTCCATAGACTCCCATTCAACTTCTCTCATCAAATCCAAAGTGAATAAAATGTGTCCATCAGTTATCTCGGTGTTGTTAGCTAAAGTCACTCCTTCTTATTAGTTTTCTGGAGGTCCATCTGAAAATAATCCCTCATTCATTAGAAAAGAAGATTCAAGAAGACCTGTTTTTGGGGGCGTGTCTGTTTGATTGACAGGCCTGTGGTGCAGTCAGGTTACAGCTATCGGTGGGCGGGACGTAGTATCGTCAGGTTTCCGATCAGATCGGTCAGATCCACCGCTGGCTCCTCCCCCAGCTCGTCCTAATATGGTCACTTCCTGCTCCAAACAAGCAAAGATGGTGACGGAATCTGAACTGGAGGCTTCATAACGTTCACAAACCAACAATGACATCACTGATGGTTGATGGCCTCACTGATGGTTGATGGTTGGTTTCTCCTTGTGTTCAGCTGTGGTCGTCTGTCCGTCTTCGTCCCTCTGTCCGTCCCTCTGCTACCTGGCCTCCTCACCCTCCTCACCCTCCAATCACCTCTGTCGGTCTCTATTCCCCCAGTTCTGATTCCCTCTTGGTCAGTTCGTTGTGTTCAGTTTGTGTCTGCCCTGCGTTCTGTGTTTCCCGTTTGTTTCCTGGTGTCCTGCTCCAGATTCCCGCCGGTTTCCCTCTAAGAATATAGTCTGTTTCTCCTGAAGTTAATTCGTACCTCCTGCATCCGTTTGTTTGGTTTTCTTTTGTTGAAAACTTTTAAGCCTTCTTGAACAGCTCCAGTTTGGTTTGCTTTCTGTCACGGTCCTGCTCTTTTGAAATCATATTAATCTTTAGTTTTCCTGAGCCGTGTGCCTTGCGTTTCGGGTTCGACCTTCTCCTGAATCAGAACACCAGGTGGACTTCAGCAGCTGCCTTGGACCTGTTCAACCAAATGTCTTCATTGGTGAAGTTCGGTTCACTGTGACTCATTTTGGCTTGCATTTCCTGGGAGGTTGTTTCTTGAACAATTGAGCCGGTGGTCTGAGTGGACTGGGCTTTGGAAGCTTTGAGTCAGCTCAGAGAGAAATGTGCTCTTCATTACGTCTATCTCACGGGGATAAGACGAATCAATCAGCCTTGATATGAGACAGCCGGGCCTCCAGTACCTTCAGTCACTGAGCAGTTTGGATTTTTACCAGGAATGAAGATGTCTGAATCAGCGCAGCCTGCATGAAGACGTGCTGCTTTCACCTCTGAGTAGTGTGTTGATTCACAACCATACTGGCATAATGTGGGTTTAAGGTTCTGATCTGGACCAGCCCTTTTTGTTTGCACTTTTAACTGGGTCTATGAAGATGACCCACGCTGATGGTGTAGATCAGGGGTGTCAAACATACGGCCCGCGGGCCAGATCCGGCCCGCCAGGGGGTCCAGCTCGGCCCGCCGGATGACTTTGCTAAGTGTGAAAATTACAGAAAGACATAAATTGCATTTCTATGAGAATATGGAGGTTTATGAGTACAAATTTTTTGTTATTTTTTTTTTTTAATCGATCCAGTAATTGCTTCAAAAACAGCGTAAATGCGACGTCTGCTCCGGAGGCAGCCGCGCTTGCTGCTCGATTTGTGACGCGTTTGACGTCAACCGCGAGAGCCGGGCAGATAAACAATCGGCTGATGTCTGAGTTTTTGGTCTTTATGTTTCTAGTTTATTGTAGAAAGACCTTAAAATAGGGTTTATCATCCAAAAACCTTCACCAATGATTTAAACAAAGAGAAATATTGTTGTTATGTATGCGTTATTATGCTATGATTTTACTGGTCTGGCCCACTTGAGATCAAAGTGGGCAGTATGTGGCCCCTTAACTAAAATGAGTTTGACACCCCTGGTGTAGATCATAGTCTGGATATAAAAGAGTTCGTAGCTTCCAGGCCTCCATAGACTCCCCCATGGCTCCTCCCCCAGCTCGTCCAAATATGGTCACTTCCTGCTCCAAACCGCTCTGAACTAGCAAAGATGGTGACGGACAGAATCTGAACTGGAGGATTCATAACGTTCACAAACCAACGATGACATCACTGATGGATGATGACATCACTGATGGTTGCTGCTCGGTGTGACCTGAAGCTCTACACTTGATTTGCATAATGACTTGAGGGGGTGGAGCTTGATGAGTTTGATGAAGACGTTTATACAGCTGATGTAAAGAACTAATACTGATTATAAATATGATGCAAAGGGAAGAAACAGGTCAGCTGTACGAGGCATGAAAAGCTGAAGATGATGGCAGCAGTATTGGATGGGAATCTGAGTGTTTTGCAGGATTTTAATGTTTGAAAAGGGGAACGGAGTGATGTGTTCATGTCGTAATGACTCAGGCCTTCGTGTTTGTTTCGAGTCCTTTAACCGCTGATGTGTGTCAGCTGGTTCCTTTCCTCTACCTGCCCTTCATGTCCACACTCACTCAGAGAGTTTCAGCGCTCAGATGAAGGCTGAAGACTTTTTAATTAAAGCGCTGCGTGGTGACATCATCACTCCGCGGTGCCACGATGAGAAGTTGGCCACACATATCTGTTTTTCCATGACGCGAACAGGCTGCTGTTCCAGATGCCGATGGTACAAAGCGCCACGGGACTCCTGAGTGCACGCGTGTGTGTGTGTGTGTGTGTGTGTGTGTGTGTGTGTGTGTGTGTGTGTGTTTATATCGGTGTCTCTGCAGCCCGACCGGTCCTTCTATTCCCTTATACAGTAATCTGCAGGGATCCTCCAGGAGGAGTGTACATGTGTCACCGCAGGACTTTAGTTCTGCTGGAAAATCAAACAGTCTGCTGTTTAATTTGGTGAGTTGCAGATCTGTTTGACAGCAAGTCTCTTATTAATGGACCATTAGCTCCTCTTTCACATAAATGAGTAATGAGTTATATGTTTGAATGGTGATGAGTCAGATGTCAGCTGGGAGGTCGGTGGAGTTATAGTTGTGTAATAGAAGTGATGACCGTGATATCTATGGCTTCAGGACAGACTGTCCTCACAGTTATTTACAAGTGAACAGATCAGATTTGGTGTGTCCAGACATCACCAACCTATCTGCATGGGTTGCCGTGGTAACAATGTACGCCGGTGACGCGGCTTTCTAACATGGAGGTGTCAGCAGACAGTTCATTTCAGCTTCTGTCCGTAGTACGCTTCCTTTTAATTCTTCTTCTTCTTCTTTTTGTGGGCGGAGCTTCTGTCTCTGCAGCTCAGTCGATGTGACCAATCTCCCGCTACAGAGGATTATTGGTCAGAACATCCAGAGTATTTAATTATTGTTTTTATCCTCTGTGTTTTTCTTTACTTTCCTGAATTTTAATAATTGATTCTTATAACGTTTTTATTGTTGCAATTTGAATTTCTTCAGTTCATTTAATCTATATTCTTACAAGTTTGACCTTATTTCTTGTTTTGTTTGGCTCTTTGCTTTTGTGTGTGTGTGTGTGTGTGTGTGTGTGTGTGTGTGTGTGTGTGTGTGTGTGTGTGTGTGTGTGTATGTGTGTGTGTGTGTATGTTGCTCCGATGTGAAGCACTTTGGGCTGCAGGCTTTATAAATAAAGTTGAGTTGAGAGTATCACGCTGACCTGCAGACTGCAGAATACGACCGGATGTAGTAGAACATCCTGGTACTTTGTGGCGTCCTACGTTGAACATATTGAGACATAATAAATATTTTTCTGGCGTACTAAATAGTTTGGATATTCATGATGTTATCACTGAAGTCAGCAGAGCGTCCGGACAGAGACAAATTTCTGGATCCAATCTGGATATGACAGGAATGGGATTTGGGATGGCAGACTGAACATAACCTCGTTGTTGATCATATTAAATACATGAAGATGTTTAGTTGCTACATGGCCAGCAGTTAGAAGCAGGTATGAACCGAACTGTGAGCTGCTCTCTCCCCTCTGATTATCATCAGTCTAAATAAAAGGAAATAACAGGCGGTCTGGATCAGCAGCTGTTGAGCAGCCAGGATCTTCTGAGAGAGGAAACTGGAACGAGGACGCTCTGTCGGGCCTGCTGACGCCTCGGTCCCTGTTTACATCTTTCTTTCTCTTTCTGTGGTTACGCAGGCCGTTCATCCAGCTTCGCTTCATCTGCAGTCGGCCGCTCTCCCATCCTGCCTCTCACTGCACAAATAAACACTGGAGGGAGAGCAGGCGTTGGTAGTGGAGGGAAAGAAAGTGGGTCGCTCAGTGTGCTGGTCTCAAACTCTTGAAGTAAAATGATTTCTTTCTCTAGTTTTATATATATATATTTATCCTTGTTGAGATTATAACCCAAATAAAGGGTATGAATAGAGACGATGCTGCTGCGTCTCCCTGCTGGGCAGAAGCCCAAACGGATCCCGGTGGTACTTTGTTGTCCCGTTCCTCAGGAGGTCTCCATGGTTACCGGCTGAAGATGCCTCAACTTTTACGGTCCAGCACAAGCAACAATTAAAAGGGACACAGACGGTAATAAAGGACTTTCAGGGAGTACCAAGCTGTGCCGTCCTGAAGATGAATGAAACAGAAGCCCGTGGATCAGTCGGCATTTCATTTAATATGATGACTCTGTTCTGACCCACTCGCGTGTTTTCCAGGTTTTCTGAGGACATAAAGGCTCCGGTCCAATCCCAACTCCTCTTCTTAGACCCGCCCCTCCGGTTAGCGTGTGCTGGTGTCGGGTCGGGTGTCCCGTTTCTTTTAGGGATGGAGGTTCAGTGACCCTCCAACCAGAGAGGTAGAAGAATGTTTTGCTGAAACTGAAGCAACACGTGAAAAATGGTCTATAAAATAAATATAGATATTTTTCAAGAATATTTTTGTAATCAAAAAGTGCAGCTTTGGGATAATAAATCTAATTCTGATTCAAACGGGTTGAATGAAGTCTTTTGGTTTGAGCATTAATAGTAAATTCTCTGAGATGCACTATTTTGTCATCCTACTGTAAATTTCCATAAATTAAATAATCAAATTTCTGAGACTTACAAACTTATTAATAATTTACTTTGGAGTATTGCGGCTACTGTTGACGCAAGGAGTGGTGTCCCATTTTCTTAGTTTAATATGTTAAGCCCCGCCCCTTCCCTCCGTTCTGAAGGGCCACTAGAGGGCACTCCTAAACGCTCTTAAAGACAACAGTCGGCAGTCCCAACACATCTGTTGTTCATTTTAGAATCTAAAATCTAATAAGGAGTGACCTTTAGCTAACAACACCGAGATAACTGATGGAGACATTTTATTCACTTTGGATTTGATGAGAGAAGTTGAATGGGAGTCTATGGAGCCGGAGGCTTTTTGGAGCCGACCTCTAGTGGCACTCGCTGGTATTGCAGCTGAAGACACTTCTGCATCGGAACCATTTTTCAGACCTGAAGCTACGAACACTTTTATATCCAGTTTATGATTCGGACACAGAAGGAAGTTAGGTGGCACATTACCGTGGCAACCACACATCAGAAGAAAGCACGTTAAGACGAGTTCAGAGCCACTTAGATTGACTTTGAAGTCATATGTTTACTCCTTCACACCACAGCAGCTACTTACTTAACTCTAACCCTTGTTGTTTACCTTTCCCCCTGAGATGGATCATTAGCACAGTTACAGGCTGTTTTACACCCACACGAATATGATTGGAAGTTGCTAAAGAATGAGCTAATCATGTTGAAGCATGAATGGAGCAGCTGAGCTGCTCTTCTCCCCACTTTACCTTTCCTTTAACCTTTCACCCTTCTGTGTTTCACCTCTTCCAGGTTACTTCTTGGAGTTCCAGGAGCCGGTCAACAACATCACCCACTTCCAGGGCCAGACGGCCACGCTGCACTGCAAAGTGACAGGAAACCCTCGACCGTCCATCCGCTGGCTGAAGAACGACGCCCCGGTGGTCCAGGAGCAGGGACGCATCACCATCCGCAAGACGGAGGCGGGATCCAAGCTGCGCATCCAGGACCTGGACACCACAGACACGGGCTACTATCAGTGTGTCGCCTCCAACTCACTGAAGGTCATCTCCGCCACCGGCGTCCTTTATGTCAAACTGGGTGAGCTTCACATTTATCACCACACAGTCTCAGAGGAACCAGAGGCTCTCAGACAGCTTGTAAAAACTCTCATTGATGATGATGATGATGATGATGATGATGAAGGTCGCTGCTTAATATGCATTCTTGTTTATTTCTGTTTAATTTTGTGTTTACAGGACAGATGCCGACACACGGTCCAGATGAACCGTAAGTGTAACACCGTCTGTGCATTTGTGTGTTTGTCATAAATCAAAGGAGTCAAAATTTAAGACATTCTCATCATTTGATAATTTGTAGATTAACATATTTTTTGATGACATTTTAACATTTTAGCATCGTGTCATGTGTTCAAACCAAACCGGTCCAGCTAGCCTCCTCTAGGATTGTAAGTGCGTGACTATCCGTGGTGTTACGGTACGGGTGCTCGGAGCGACCAAAAAGGACCAAGAGAGACCCGACTTCACCAACTGGGTCATTTAATAGAACTAGAACAAGTAGAAACTACATTATATTACATGTTATATGAAACTCTAGTCTAATTCTATTTTCCCGTTGAGGAGGTGGAGAGATATTTCTAGTGATGAACAGGGTGTGATGTCATGATGATTTGTTCCAGATGTTCAGTTGACCAATCAGATCTCTGGGGGCGGAGCTACTGGTTGTATGATGTGTTGCTTTGTGTGTTGTCATGGACAACAGATACGTGCTACCAATGTGAAACTCTTGATAACACTTTGCTCTGTGTGGACTGGGCTCATTTTGTTTGTGTTTATGTAGTTTGACCAGCTGGTGATGTACCATGTGACAAACACACACTACATGCATGACAAAGAGAAGCATCAGGAAATTAAAAGGATCAAACACTGCAAAGGCACTCTTAGTAGGTTTTGAGAGTGATTTAAAAACAATGTGGAGCGCCTCATTGTGAACTCGTCACAGAGGAGACCCAAATGCAGAATAAACTGAAGCAAACAAAGGGTCTATTGTCTCAGCTGGAGGTGAGTGGTGCCTGTAGAGAGGAACGGACCGGCTGATCTGAAATGTCCACAATTGGTCTCAAAAGTTATCAGTAAAATCTGAGAATCGGTTCTAATTTTAGCGTGAAGAAGAATCTGAAACAGGATTGATGAGCTCTCATTTTTGTTTGGGTGAGGAGGGTTGCTGCTGCATCTCACGTCAGAGCTCTTGATTGTGTTTGAATGAGTTACAATAATCTAGAGATGAAATAAAAGCTTGTGTGACAGTTTGTTCAAGCAGTGGGCCCAAATGTTTTCGAGGTGTCAGCATTTTGTGAGTAAGCGGGGATCATGATGACCTCATCAGTACTCGGCTGCAGGAACCTGTGGGTCATTCAGTTTGTTGGGTTCAGAGGGACTGATGCATGTTGGCAGTGTTAGAAGTGTCTGCTCAAAGCTCAGGTGGGCATGCAAAGACATGTCAGCCAGCAGTCATACCTCCAGCTCTCTGACTGACTATTAGAGATGGTGGCGAGTGTTTGTTATGCAGGACTGAGTGATGCGGGCAGCCGGACCGGCAGCTTCTCTTGTGGCTTTGACTCACTGGGATGAAGCTCAGATCAGATTCCTCCCCCAACAGTCAGACACCAGCCGGTGGTTTGGACAGGCCGGCTGTGAGCGCTGATTCATGTCCTCAGTCAGACCGCCTCCTCCAGGTACCTCAAACATATGGCTCCTTTATGGTCTTCTATCCGTGTGGGGGGGGGGGGTGTTGTTGTTGTTCTGGGAGGCACTGAGAAGATAGAAGGACTTTACATTTGAATATGTACTGTATTTATGTTTATCTTTATATTTAATCAAAAGAGACACGTTACTTTGTTCCAGATAACCCAGATTAAACATGGTTTAAACCTGGATTAAACATGGTTTAAATCCAGATTATACATGGTTTAAACCCAGATTAAATACGGTTTAAACCTAGATTAAATATGGTTTAAACATGGTTTAAACCCAGATTAAACATGGTTTAAACCTCAGATTAAATACGGTTTAAACCTAGATTAAATATGGTTTAAACCTCAGATTAAATATGGTTTAAACCTAGATTAAATATGGTTTAAACCTAGATTAAATACGATTTAAACCTAGATTAAACATGGTTTAAACCTCAGATTAAATATGGTTTAAACCTAGATTAAATATGGTTTAAACCTAGATTAAATACGGTTTAAACCTAGATTAAATATGGTGTAACCTAGATTAAACATGGTTTAAACCTAGATTAAATATGGTTTAAACATGGTTTAGACCTCTCATTAAATATAGTTTAAACCTAGATTAAACATGGTTTAAACCCAGTTTAAACATGGTTTAAACATGGTTTAAACCCAGATTAAACATGGTTTAAACCTAGATTAAATATGGTTTAAACCTAGATTAAACATGGTTTAACCTAGATTAAACATGGTTTAAACCTATATTAAATATGGTTTAAACCTACGTTAAATATGGTTTAAACCTCAGATTAAATATGGTTTAAACCTAGATTAAATGTTTTGAACCTAGATTAAACATGGTTTAAACCTACGTTAAATACAGTTTAACCTAGATTAAATATGGTTTAAACCTAGATTAAATATGTTTTGAACCTAGATTAAATGTTTTGAACCTAGATTAAACATGGTTTAAACCTACGTTAAATAGTTTAACCTAGATTAAACATGGTTTAAAGGTAGATTAAACATGGTTTAAACCTCAGATTAAATATGGTTTCAACCTCAGATTAAATATGGTTTAAGCCTATATTAAATATGGTTTAAACGCAGATTAAACATGGTTTAAAGATAGATTAAACATTGTTTAAACCTCAGATTAAATATGGTTTAAACCTAGATTAAACATGGTTTAAACCCAGATTAAACATATATTCAATTATATTTTATGTACAAAAGCTACCTGTTACATCTGATAACGGAATTATTCACAGCTCTTTTAGAATGCCATTATATCACGTGTTAAATGTCTCAGAGTTCATTCTGTTCATGGAAAGTTTTTATAACAAAAGCACCATGTTGCTGTCGTCCCATCGGTGCACAGAATGACATGGAGAGAAGAGTTGGTGAAGAGCTGCTGAGAACAGAGCGCATGTTAATACTGATGCAGTTTAATTATAGAGTGCAAACACGGTGATTTATGATGTTCCTCCACAGAGGGACTCAAACAAGGAGAAGAAGTATGAAGCTGTATGAGCTCTGCCTCAGTTGGTTGGACTCCCAGCGGTCGGTCGGCCTCTGGACGACTGCATGTCATTAAAGCACAGCAGCCGACAGCTAATGTCTACCAACCGTTAGTTTCCAACGCAGTGCTGTTCATCTTCCCTATTAAATGACATTATTATTATTATTATTATTATTATTGTCTTATCTATGAAGAAAGATGGTCGTCTCTCCTGCTGATGCTCATCTCACTGACTTTGAGCTGAGAAATGACAAACTGACGAGAGAAAATTAAGAAAGAATTGGCAAGACAACTGTTTTTTGCAAAAATAATGAAATTACAATTATGCAGATTAAAGAGTCATGTTCTAGTTATTCTTATATTTTATTTGATAATTAAAATGTTCTGCAAACTGTGTGAAGTTTTAATGGAATGTAATTTCACACAACATAAAGGTTTATTTTTGGCCCACGGCCTCAGAGAGTTTGTCCTTTTTTAAATTAAGATTTATTTATATGTTGGAGGAACATCTTTCCACCTACTTTCTAGAGTTGACTGATCAAAGCTGATAAAGGAGTTGGAAACCTTCTTGTATTAATAGTACATATAACCCTATGCTGGATCAAAAGCACTTTGAACCAGAACCGGCTGAATGAAAGTTCTGTTGTTAAGAGCAGAATTAAATGGACAACAGGAGTCGTTGTGAGTATTTGTTCAGCAGCAGAATGAGATCATCGGTGTGATTGTGGGTTTGTTGAAGGAGCAGCTCATCACTCTGAGCAGTTTTATGTCGGAGAGCGTGCAAACCTACATTACCCCCACCCCCCCCCCCCCCCCCACCCCGGACTCAGCCTATTTATGTTGTGGATAAAGACGTAAATCTGGCCCGGGACACTAAACCCAGCACAAACAGAACATGTGAATGACCCGAGCAAAGAGCCCGGTTAGAAAACACTTTCAGATCCGTCGGTTTAACCAGAACAACTTCCTGTACAGAACAGAGCTGAGCCAGCAGCCCAGAGAGACGCCAGGTCTTCTGAGGAGGGGCTGGCTGGCTGGCTGGCTGGCTGGCTGGCTGGCTGGCTGGCTGGCTGTGTGTGTGTGTGTGTGTGTGTGTGTGTGTGTGTGTGTGTGTGTATTTCTGTTGTTTGTGTATTTGTGTGTTTGTTTGTTGTCACCAGTCATATCCATGTTCATATCTCCAGCGGTGAACTCGTGTTTTAGCAGTTTTGATAAATGAACTGTAACAGTGAAGTGTTGAAGGTCAGCTGACCGGTTCTCGTGTCTCACTGTTTTGGTGAGAGGCTGTAGCTCAGTCGGTAGAGTGGGTTGCACACTAATCGGAAGGTCGGTAGTTCAATCCCCAGCTCCTCCTGTCCACATGCCTAAGTGTCCTTGAGCCACTGAACCCTAAAATTGCTCCCGATGTCGTACCATCGATGTGTTGTAAGTCGCTTTGGATAAAAGCGTCAGCTAGATGTAATGTGTGACGAGGTTTGGTCTGGAGACCCCGGAGTGGATCCTGATGGGGGTCAGGTTGTGTTCAGGACCTGTAGCAGGAAGTCATGTTGTCACCATCAAACATGTGTGAGTGAAACACAGATTCATTCATGAGTCCACATGAAGCTGTCTGTGATTCAGATGGTGAACGTCATCATGTTTTCACCACATCAGAGATTACATACTGTTATGTAACTTTTATCACATGTCAGCATCAGACCCACATACATGAAACATGTTATTTACTGTAGTTAGTGTGTAACAACGAGATGCTGCAGTGATCTGCTGTGTAATCGGTCCGTGCAGGATTTCACTGAAGTCTTCTGTGATTGTTGCGATCAAAAATGTTTGATTTGTGGTGGATTTCTTCCAAAAATGCCGATGTAATTTGTGGAGTTTAAGTGAGTTTTTTGCGTATAATTGCGTGAATTAAAAAAATTGCACTACCTGATAAAGAAATAAATGTGTAATCACTTCCTGTGATTATAATCATGCTGCACGTCACAGAAATATTTTAGCACTAATCTTTTTTTATGTATTTATTGAACTGAGAGAACGGTGGAGATAAAAGTTCCTAAAAGCTCCTCCGTGAACAGAGTTTTATTTGGTGATGAAAACAGGAGCAGAGACTTTCTGCTTGGAAATGAGGAGATATTGTTGTTGTTAATAAAGTCAGTTTTGTTTGTAAAGATTTAGTTTATGATGTTAATAGAGATAAAAGTTACTAAAAAACGACATAAAAGTGACGCAGCTTTCCAGAACATCCTGTTCCCAGATGGTTTGGTCCTCTGACTGCAGCTCCGTGACTCTCCAGTCAGCTGACTCCGTCTCATCCTGGTCAACATGTCGGCGTTGTTAAAGTGTGGCGTGTTTTTTCTCAGCAGGTCGCGTGATAAAGGTTTCTGCCAGCCGTACCGAGGCATCGCCTGCGCTCGATTCATCGGGAACCAGAGCATCTACGTGGAGTCTCTGCAGATGCAGGGCGAGAGCGAGAACCGCATCACAGGTGAGGACGCGGGTCACTAACGGAGGGTCGTTCTGACTCAGCGCCTCAGAAACAGCTTCACGTACGTCCCTCCTCTTCCTCCCTTCCAGCTGCCTTCACCATGATCGGCACCTCCACCCACCTGTCGGATCAGTGCTCCCGCTTCGCCATCCCCTCCTTCTGCTACTACGTCTTCCCGCTGTGTGACGAGGGCTCCAGGGGCCCCCGCCGGCGCCAGCTCTGCCGGGATGAGTGCGAGGCCCTGGAGAACGACCTGTGCCACTCCGAGTACTCCATCGCCCGCTCCAACCCCATGATCCTCATGCAGCTGGAGCTCCCACGCTGCCACCTGCTGCCGCGGCCCGGAACAACGGACGCCGCGTCCTGCATGAGGATCGGAGTGCCGGCAGATAAACTGGGTTCATGTAGGTGGACGTGGTGTCACGCACACATCGATAGAGAACACTGAACACTGTGATGGTTAGAGAGAAGGAAACATCACAGACGTCTCCAACACACAAACACTGAGACCTCAGACACAAAGGGATTTTAAACCGGATCAGAACCAAAGTGAATTTGTTACCTGAACCAGCAGCAGGAGTCTGGATGGGAGACTGGGTCTCTGGGTCCTCAGGGTCTCTGTCTCTGTGTCTCTGGGTACTCGGGGTCTCTGTGTCCCTGCGTCCCAGAACCACATCCCAAACGTGATGCAGTTCCTAAATGCAGCGTTTCAGTGTCAGTAAACAAAACCGGTAAAATGTGTTTTCTATATTGTCCTGTGATGAACTGACCACCTGGCAGCTGGGTTAGGCTCCGCCCCCTGTCACCCTGCACTGGATAAAGTGGGAATAAATGGAGGGATAGTTTGTTTTGAACATAGAGCTGAACTTTAACCGATTACCTCCGACGAGACATTTGTGTTTTCAGATTGGAGCAGATCAGAATCTAATAATTATTTTCATTTCATTCATCTACTGGAGATCCGTTGTTCCACTTTTTTGCCATTAATACACTTTTAATTGAAGTTTATTGAAGAGATGTATTTTGTAGAAGATGAAGGAAAAACATACTGAGAAGTCTGCCGGGTTGTTTGGTTCTGGTCTGGTGAGGTCAGGTGTCCAAAAAAAAACAAAAAAAAACATTTAAGAAAATAATACAACGTGCTAAGAATATTATACAATACTTACTAAATATCAAACATGTGAACAGCCACTAGATGGCAGTAAAGGTTAATGTTGACAGACCACAGAATGACAGCAGAGAGCAGATAGCAGTCATCCTGTTGGACACAGTGTTTATGGAGTCGTGGAGCAGAACCAGAACCACCGTAACATCCCCACAGACCCCCGACGGGTCGACTCCGAGCCTCGGTGGAGTCACCTCCTGGTAGAACTGTTCTGTTCTGGACGTCTCCGTACTGACCTCGGACCTCCTGCTCCACAGATTCCCCCGCCGACCACAGCTGCTACAACGGAAGCGGGGCGGAGTACCGGGGCACCGTCAGCGTCACCAGATCGGGTCAGCACTGCCAGCCGTGGAGCGCTCAGTACCCTCACAGCCACCACCTGCCCCAGGACTACCCCGAGCTGTGGGGCAGCCACAACTTCTGTCGGAACCCCGGAGGACAGATGCAGGCGCCGTGGTGCTTCACCCTGGACCCCCAGGTCCGGGTGGACCTCTGTGACATCCAGCCCTGCAGTAAGTACCGCCGACACCTTGAAACATTTCCACCAAACTTCCAACCAGCCCGTCAGCTGGATGAACTCCTGCAGAGGATTTAAAGATGCTGAACGATGTCCTGGAACCGATGGCATTGCGGTGCCGTGTCGCCCCTCAGCGAGGTCTCGGCGGGGGCCACGGCCTTTCTGTGCTTCCTGACACCAACATGCATGTCGGGTTGATCAGTGATTCTAACTTGCCTGTGGGTGTGAATGAGAGCGAGGAGGTCTGTCTGTCTGTCTGTCTGTCTGTCTGTCTGTCTGTCTGATGGACTCCAGCTGTTCCGGTGAAGTAAATGATGGACGAATGGACATTAAATAGCTGCTAATGTCTCTGGACAGCTGATGTATCGCAGCTCAGTCAGAAGCAGTTTTATGGATCACCAGACACAGACTGTTTGTTATTAATGCACTTTTATTCATTTATGTTGTTGTATTGATGCCTGTTTGTCCTCCAGTGAGGAAGAGCTTCACCTCTGAACTTCCTCAGCTCCTCAGAGCATCTTCGTTCTTTCTCACTCTGACCGTGTCTCTTTGTTTGACTTCTGATTCGTAGATATCAACGTGTCTGTAGGTTTTCTGGTGATTCTTTGATTTGCTAACTGATGTGTCTCTTAATGTGGTGATGTTGTTCTCAGCTGACTGACGTCTCCCTCTGAGCTGCGTCGTTAACCTGCCGTTACCTCACGTTTGTCCAGAGCCTCCAGTGAACCCCAGGAAGGAGATCCTGTTCATCCTCATCCCTGCCATCGCCATCCCTCTGGTCATCGCCTGCCTCTTCTCCTTGGTGTGCACGTGTCGCAATAAGCAGAAGGATTCGACCGACACGCCGCCTCGCTGCCAGCTCAGCGGCTCCCCCAGCCAGGACGTGGAGCTGACCCTCCTCAACCAGCAGAAGCACCAGGTAACACCGGCCACAGAAATAACGCAGAATAAATGAGCGGAGATTTGCACCATAAACTGGAATAATAAAGACTTTTGACCTTGTCGTAAACGCAGAGTTATAATAATGCAGGTTTCACCTCCAGATACCTCGAACTTCAGTTCACAACGATGCAATCAGTGTATCTGTGGTCTGTAGTGCACTTCAGGATGTCTGACACTTCAGCTGCCCCTCAGTTCACTGGTCACGCACCTGCAAGCACGCGCTCGGGGTGAATTACTGTAAATGAAACAGGGTGAATCTACTGTGATTCAAATAGTAGATATAAACTCCTGTGTGTTGTTTGGATGTTTGACAAACCTTAAATGTTTTGCATCTGTTTCCCAAACTCCAACGTCCGTCTGCAGCAGAGCCGCAGCAGGACGGCAGGTTGAGTGTTTAACTGTTGGTTCTGCTTCCTTTGCGGCTGCAGGCCAAGCTGCGGGAGATCAACATGTCGGCGGTGCGATTTATGGAGGAGCTCGGCGAGGACCGCTTCGGCAAGGTCTACAAGGGCCACCTGTACGGCACCGCCCCCGGCGAGCAGACGCAGGTGGTGGCCATCAAGACGCTGAAGGACAAAGTGGACGTGGCGCTCTGCGAGGAGTTTCGCCACGAGGCCATGCTGCGCTTTCACCTGCAGCACCAGAACGTGGTGTGTCTGCTGGGCGTCGTCACCAAAGAGCAGCCGATGAGCATGATCTTCACCTACTCCGGCCTCGGAGACCTGCACGAGTACCTGGTGATGCGCTCGCCCAACTCGGACGTCGGCAGCTCGGACGACGACAAGACGGTGAAGTCCACGCTGGAGCAGGCCGACTTCCTGCACGTCATCACCCAGATCGCTGCCGGGATGGAGTACCTGTCCAGCCACCAGGTCGTCCACAAAGACCTGGCTGCTCGGAACATCCTGGTCTCAGACAAGCTCACCGTCCGGATCCTGGACCTGGGTCTGTTCAGGGACGTGTACTCGGCCGATTACTACAACCTCATGGGGACGAGCCCTTTCCCGATCCGCTGGATGTCCCCGGAGGCGATCATGTACGGGAAGTTCTCCACCGACTCCGACCTCTGGTCCTACGGCGTGCTGCTGTGGGAGACGTTCAGCTACGGCCTCCAGCCGTACTGCGGCTACTCCAACCAGGACGTGATCGAGATGGTGCGCGGCCACCAGCTGCTGCCGTGTCCCGACGACTGCCCCGCCTGGATTTACACGCTGATGCTGGAGTGCTGGAGCGAGTTCCCGGCGAGGAGGCCTCGCTTCAAGGACGTCCACGCCCGCCTGCGCTCCTGGGAGAACCTCTCCAATTACAACAGCTCCGCTCAGACGTCCGGCACCAGCAACACCACGCAGACCAGCTCCCTCAGCACCAGCCCGGTCAGCAGCATCAGCATGAGCACGGCCAACGCGTCGCGCTACACCAGCCCCAAGAAGAGCTCGCCCTTCCACCAGCCGCAGTTCCTGCCCATGAAGGGTGCGATGCATCGGCCGATGGTTCCCCCGCAGCTCTACATCCCCGTCAACGGCTACCACCCCATGCCGGCGTACCCGTACCTGCAGAACTTTTACCCCATGCAGATCCCCATGGCGATGCCCCACCAGCAGATGCACCACCCGCCGCAAATAGTTCCCAAAGCCGGCTCTCACCACAGCGGCAGCGGATCCACGTCGACGGGCTACGTCACCACCGCCCCGTCCAACACGTCCGCCACGGAGCGAGCGGCTCTGCTGCACGACGACTCCAAGACCACCGAGGACGACACGGCCGACAGGGCGTCCCACGAGGAGCCGCACCACAACCGGGACTTGTCGGTGCCTGAAACGGAGTTGCTAGGCGACGGCGAGGCTCCTCAGCCCGGCGAGCTGGTGATCGACTTGTCCGACACATAAGCGGAGCTGAAATATTGCGAGAACCGTCCGGCAGCAGTTTACAGAGACTGAATGTTTTAATGTCGGATGAACTTCAGCGTGTTCGTGTTTGTTCCTGTCGGACCTCCGGGTCACGTGAACGGTGGATTTCCTCCGTCGACCTCCTTTTTATAACGTCTCCAATCAGAAGAGTTTTATGTTTTCGCCGTTGCTGTGCAACACAAGACTTTTTCTTAACTTTTGAGAAGTCCCTCGCAGGTTTCATTACTTCGACTTTTCGCCTTCTCCACTTTTACCAGCTGTTATTTTGAAGCTGTTACCAGCTGTTATTTTGAAGCCCCGCCTCCTACCTATGATGTCATACACCTGTGTACAAGTGCCTCGACCTACGACCCATCAGCCTGTTGGTGTTCTTCAGACAGAGCCGAGCCTGACGTGTTGCCAACCCAGAAGTGAATTAAGGTTTGTGTTGTGTTTATGTGCAGCTCTCGAACTCCTTTATGACAATTTTCATGCAGTTTTTTTGAGATTTTAATTCTGTGGTTTGTGAAAGCTGCGGTCACAGAACAGTAAATGTACGATGAACAGAAACGTTGTTGTGAAACTCACTCAGATGTATGTTGGATCTGACCTTCATCCATCAGAACAGAGAATCTGAAGTTTGTATTTTCAGGCCGATGACGAAGCTTTTATTCTACATGATATATTTTCCATGAAGTCGGTACTTTGAAGACCCAGTTGTACAGATTTGTAATTTAAGTCCTTTGTTTTTTAGCATTTTTCTTTGTTCATAGTGTTTCTTTAGTGGTACAGATTTTTTATGTCCTTTTTCACCACCACCAGTTTTTTCTTACCATATATTGGAGTATCAAATAAAGTCATATGAGTAAAACTGTGTGTTTCCCTGTGAGAAGAACATCGTGTCATTAAACACGTAGAGAGTTTAATGTGCAGTCGTTCCACTAAAAAACATACTTTGTAGTGACCAAATTAATAAAATAATGGAAATGATCTGCTGTCCACCAACAAACACTTTAAATTTAATTTCAACACTTTACTCACTCACTTTATTGTCCAAAGAGGAAGTGACGTCCCCCGAGAACCTCGCAGGTGAGTTCTGGAGCTCCACGGGTGACATCGGGGCCCAAAACATCCCGATTCTTCAGCCACTCTTACAAAGACATCTCGTTAAATTCACCACGTGAATCCGGAGCCCTGCTGACCAATCAGGGAATTAAATCTGGGCTCATTTCAGGATGACTCGGTTTGTTGTAACTGATGTTGTTTGTCCGACAGTGACACATTCAGACAGGTGAACTTCTCAGGAACACAGTTTTGTTATAATACAATTGCAATAAGAACAGTACAACAGTAAGGAACATAAAAAATAACAATACATTGTAAGGCTAGTGGGCACATACAAAAATATATGAAGTATATTTATACAAAAATCATCAAACTAGTGCAGGCTGGAAGTTTTTTTTTATAGATTTTTGCTTTAGTGTTGAGTTGAGTGAATATATTGCTTGAACTCTAAAATTTGGCTTCTTACCTGTAAATGTACACTCACGGAAATGAAATTTGACCATTTTCATAATAACAATATAATAATAACATTTATTATGTACAGTGTTTTTCTGTTCATTCAGGAGCCCTAACCATACATTTTCCCGAAATAAAGTAATTCTTTCATCCATATTTTCAGTAATGAAGGTTTTTACACAGGTTTTGCCAGAAAGTCTTCACAAATGGGCCAAGAAATAAATGCACGAGTTGTCAGGAACTCCGTTGAACTGAGGCTCCGGGCTGCGGCAGCCATTTTACATCTGAACCTGCAGGTACTTGAACTCCCAGCAGCTGCACAACAGCGGCCCCTACAGGTGGCGAGCGGTACTGACGCCCATAGTCCCCCAACGCCACGCAGTACTTCTGGACTACATGGATGAAACGTGCTGCAAAGAAACTCTTTCATTCATTGGTATTTGTTTTATAATGTCTCATATTCATCTCTGTTATTCCTGCAGGTTTTTGTTTTTTTTGTGTGTGTGCGGGAGATGATCTTATTTGCTCCTTCTATCAGGTTTTATACAAATTCATTAAATCTTGTAAATATTTGAAGCTAGAATTTATTTTATTTTAATAATTAATTCCTTGTAATGAAGTATTTCTAACTTTAGTTGAATAAATATCTAAATATCCTCTAAATATCTGTATAGGATTATAAAGTGTGTGCAGGTGTCATTTAGAAAAATATATATTATTAGTAGAGCTGTTGCGGAAGTATAAGGGCGATATGTTAATCATATTACGTTAATTTTGGCGGGTAAATTTCAGTCTATCAGTGTGACAGGATTTTAATGATCAGATTATGAAGCAATCTGATTGGCCGTTGATGTTCCTGCAGACTTCCACTGGAGGTCACTGTTTTCTCTGGAGGTCAAACCTCGTTTAGAGAGGTGCTCGTGAAGTGACGGCATGAACATAAAACACGTGGAAGATGTTGTTTTCACAAAATATTCGTGGGATGGACTTTTTAAAAAAGAATTAATAAATCAAAGTTTATTCTGACTGACAGAAGTCAGCTGCAGAGAGGAGAAATAAAGAAAAGGATGGTTTATTAGAGGAGGACTTCCATCGATTTATGTGATTTTTAAAGGGGTAATATCAAATTGATTATAAAGTTTTGATTTTTCAAACGATAGCTATATTATCACGAGACAGTGGACATTTAGAAGCACTATGTTGTGAGATAAATGCAGCCGAGCCTCCAGACTTGTGAATAAAAAGATAAAAGATGTCGATCAGCTGCAGCTCAACATCAACGTGTTTATTTGAAACACCGCGAGGGATAAAAACGGGATTTAGTGATAAAGTCACGCAGATATTTAGTTTAGACTTCCGGTCGGAGCTGAAGTGCTTCCGGTGAGGCCCAAAGTGTGGTACCGGGAGAACTTCTCTGCGGGACAGAGTTTGGACCTCACGGAAAACCGGATCCACCGACAGGACTTGAACGCAGCACACGAACTCGCGGTGACGACATGTTTTTTTTTGGGGAGAATCAAGTCTCCGCTGGAGCGAACGGTCATTGGCTAAAGTTAGAACATGCCGCGCGTCCTGATTGGCTGCAGCCGCTGTCACTCATCTCAGTCTGCCAATACATTTAAGAGGTGACCTACTAACACAGATCCATGAGTCACAGGCACCTTGAGAGGAGCAGCAGGAGGAGAGGCGGACGGCAGCGGAGGAACTACTTTGTACGGAGCCGATGGACGAACTGCACCGCTGCTCTGTGACCGGTGCGCGCGGGAACACCGGAGCAGAGCCCCGGACCAGGTGCTAGATCAGGTACGATCCGGATGGGACACCCGCTTTCAGGGTCCCGTCGGCTAACCTCTCTGTTTTAAACGGTTAGATCACGGCGTGACGTAACTCGAGCCCGACGTCCGGTGTCTCTGGATCGGCTCTCGGTGTGTCGGTGTGTGCGGACGGGACCGGGGGGGCGGCTCGCTCCTCCCGGTAGAACAGCTCGGAGTGTGGGGTCGGTGTCACGACGTCATGTACCGGAGTGAAGGGCCACATTGTGTTACACGGTGTCACCGTGACCCGGTTCAGAGAACACGCAGCACAGACGGCTGTTGTTACCGAACGGCAAACATTGCATAATGTCTGCTGGCACCGGGGAGGGAGCGGGGGGAAGGGGAGGTGTTATTGTGTAACCCGGACACAATGAAGGAATCCGGGACGGCAGTGTGATGACGGCCCGCCGCCTCGGTTCTGTCCGGTCCCCCGTACACCGAGCCGCCTCCCCGCCCGTACACACCGGGCTCATGTTGCGGTAATATTACCGGCGGTATGACCACGTGCGGTCCAGATTTAGACTCTATGTCATGTTGGCTCGTTAGAAAAGACAAAAGGGAGCGATGGTCCCGTCAGAGGAGACAAAGAGCGGAGACCCGGTCCCGGAGGGGCCACAGATCCCGGTCCCGGAGGGGCCACAGATCCCGGTCCCGGAGGGGCCACAGATCCCGGTCCCGGGTCTTCATGTTCGAGGCAGCGGGCTGGACATCAGTCTGCAGGACACCTATTGATCATGTCTCCTCCGGGACAGGGACAGACGGGGGACATGCGTTAGGGGGCCTCTGACCCCACCCTGACCGGGCCGACATGTTGGAGCAGCGGTCCCGGTGACCGGTAGCAGACACCGGCTGCTGTCAGGCAGCCACGTGTTCTCCTACAGCTGGAGTCCTTTGTTTCTTCTCTGGATCTACGGCAGCCCGCAGGTCCAAACCAGGTCCACTGCACTGCCCCAGAACCGAACCCGAGGGGGAGGGGCGGGGGGTATTAATGGGGTGATAATGAGTTTATTAAAGTGTTTTACATGATGGAGATCAGTGGGAAACATAGACTGTATAAAAAAAAACCATATAATCACAGACTGTATAAAAGATTCATAGACTGTATAAAACCACAGATTATAATTATTGCTCATATCATCATATTTATTGTTTTAGATGAATCAGTTTCTCAGAGCTTCAGAAAGTGTTTTTTTGTTTTTTTACTGTTTCTTTACAGATATTAAAATAAATTGGATAAATGAATAAAAGGAGCTCCATCTGTTTTATAGTTTGAAAGGAGCATCATGTGGTGTTTGGGAACAAAGCAGCGTTGGACGATGCGGTCCTTGAACGTTACTCTGCGTGGTTTCAGTAAACCGTTTCTGTGTCTCTGACTCGTCTCCAGAAAGATGACCGATGCTTTGGCCACATTTCACAACGATAACTGAGGAAATGTTGACGTCTTATTAAACGTAGAGATGCAGACCGGCATCCTGCAGCACTTCACATATCAGTCAGTACATCATGTGACCGACGCTGACCTTTGACCTCTCCCTCGTCCCCCACAGCTCCAGCTTCAGCTCCAGGATGAAGTCGGTGTTGCAGTGATGACGACGGTCTCCGGTTAAAGACGTCAGAGCAGGCCGACGGTAGCAAACAGCGACAGCATGCAGTCCATCAAGCGGGAGGGTTCGGGGGAGGGGGAGGGGGAGGAGGCCCTGGTGCTGGCCGTGGCCCTGCAGGGGGCCAACGGAGACCTCACGGGCCACAAAGTCTCAGCAAATCCTTTCAAGGCTAAATCGTCCTGTCGCAGGAAACGGGAGTTCATCCCGGACGAGAAGAAGGACACTCATTACTGGGAGCGGCGGCGCAAGAACAACGAGGCGGCCAAGCGCTCGCGGGAGAAGCGCCGCATCAACGACATGGTGCTGGAGAACAAGCTGATGGCGCTCGGAGAGGAGAACGCCGCCCTCAAGGCCGAGCTGCTGGCGCTGAAGCTGAAGTTCGGCCTGCTGAGCTCGGCGGCGTACGCGCAGGAAATCCAGAGGTTATCCAGCTCCGCCCCCCTCAGCCTCTACCAGGAGTTCGTTCCTCCCGACGGCGGCGGGCGGGGCGCCACCAGCAGAGACCTGGAGCCTCTCCGCCTCCGCAGCAGCTGCATATCGGTCATCAAGCATTCGCCTCACCTGCCTGAGACGTGCGCCGCGACCACCCGCAGGACCGGCGAGGTGAAGCAGGAGCCGGCCGAGGCCGGCGGCTTCGCCCGGGAGCGGATCAGCCCCTACGAGCTGTACCGGCACTGCCTGGCCGGCCCGCTGGCGGCCGTCTACTCCCGGCCCGCCGCCTTCCTGCAGATCACCAGGTCGTCCAGTAACTCCCCCCGCAGCTCCGAGGACGGAGCCGTGAGCAAGTCCTCCGACGGGGAGGACGAGCAGCAGGTCCCGAAGGGCCCGACGCGGTCTGTGGCCGACCCCCGGAGCGTCATCGTCTCCACGCACAAAGTGCCCGACGCCAGCGCCTCAGCTTTGCCCCATAAACTACGGATCAAATCTAGAACCATCCGAATCAAAGTGGAGGCCGTCGACCCCGACTACGAGTCCTCGGGGAAGTCCTCTCCCCCCGCCGGCGGCTCGGAGGAGCGCTACCAGAGAACTCAGGACTCCTCCGACTACCTGCAGGCCTCCCGCTGCCCTCTGTCGCTGCAGCTCACCGACATGCAGGACTGGAGCCGGCGGGCGGAGCCGTGGCGGCGGAGCAGCATTGTGACAGGCTGCAGGAGAAGCCCCGCCTCCAACCCAACCACGCAGGGTGGAGAACAGTCCTCCTATGCACACTCACAGGCCGAGGACCTGGATCTGAACCAGCGCCCCCCCACCCCGTCTTTGAAAAGACTCCTCAGCACAGAGCCTGGATCGGTGAGAGAGTCGATCAAAAGCCCCGCCGTCCACCAGGGGGCGTCGTCACACGGCTGCTCCACCGAATAAACTCTCCCCACCTACGCTTTTATATTCACTCTATCTGCTGTTTGGATTCAAAACATTTTCAAATGAACTCTGCACTGCCACGGTCTCAAAGCGTTCTGCAGACACACGCTGACTTCAGCTGAGGAGGGCGGAGCCACCTGCTGAATGTCCGACACACACTGAGCGCTCTATGACATCATCACCGCTTCATTCACTCACCTGCTCATCTCAGACAGCGACCCTGCGTTCCAGTATCCACACTGGTTAGTGTGCCAGAAAAAGATTTAGTGTGTATATATAGTATATTAACTGTAGGGTGCCAAAACTACCAGGATGTTCTGACCCACAATCCTCTGCAGCGGGAGATACGTAACATCCATTGAGCTGCAGAGACAGTTGGTGGCCTGATGCTCCGCCCACAAAATGAAGAAGGAGGAGAAGCATTAAAAGGAAGTCGTTCCAGATCGCATCCTTTTTCTTTTTACTCACACTGACAGATACGACCAAGAAGGTCAAAGTTCAAGACGCATTTTTACGAAGAAGTATTACGTCCCAGTTGTACGCATACTACATGCAACAGTACGTACTAAAAGTAAACATAAATAGTATGAGATTCAGAACGCAGGGTCACACTTTGACATTATTTGAACCTCTGTTAAGTTGCTGTTAATGTAACTGAACAATCCTCATCAATCAAACTGTTTGAAGCTTTTAATGTGAAAAATCCAGGGAGGAAGTGTTTGATTGACAGCAGCTTGATCGGGGATTAAAAAAAAAAAGTGGAGGAGACTGGAAAAAATGGTGGGGGGGGGGTGTCACAGGGTCACATGACCGAGCAGGTGAAGCCCCCCCGCCATGTCCGGGGCAGTCTGGCCATTATCTGCCTTAAAGCTGGAAGTCCTGCTGTTTCTGTATCCATGTGTATGTTGGTGTGGTGACGGAGGAATATTTGGTCCTGCTTTTATTTTTAGGATGATTTCATTTGATTTTGATTTACTAACATATCCTGGAGATGTAAAAACATGAAATCTGTTAACAGACAAACATGAGATTTTACAATGAATGAATGAATGAATGAATATTTACTTGAGGTTTTTCTTTATTTGTTTTCCTACAACTGCTGTCACATGCTGTAGCTCTTTTCAGGAAAGTTTCTAGGAATCTCTTGAGAGTTCCCGGCCCTGTAAATCACAGCGTTTCTGCTCTGCTGCAAAAACACTGAACTTTACTGCAACTTTAAAACCGGCTCTGCTGCATTCACTGGTTCATCCGCATTGCTTCTATTGTTTTTTTTGAACAGTTTTGTTTGGACCGAGACGTTGCAGGGCGCTGGTTAAACTGAGACGTGTGTTTGACAGCTGTGACTTCCATCTGATGGTTCTGAAACTCCACCTGGACACATATTTTATCCCATTTAATCTGTGGATAGTTAACATTTCTACTGTCAGAAAAAAGTCTCCACAGCAGTCAGCCTTATTTCTGTCTTGTATGTCAGCAGTCATCAAATGGCTCATTAATTAATTATTCTGGGGTGGTTTTAAAAAAACAAAACAAAAACAAAACACCTCCTGACCTCTGCAGTCAATACAAAATGCTGACTTTAATAAACACTTGTTTATATCACATCTAATAATGCAGCTCATTTCAAATGAATACTGTGTGCATTGTTTGTCATAGTTGGGAAAATACTGATGATAATGACAGTGAAGATGATGGTAGTGATGATGATGATGATGGTGTGATGATGATAAGTCCCTTTGCCCCGCAGCCTTGAGATTTCGTTGTAATGGTGAGTTATTGTTTACAATAAATGTCCCGTCACTGAAACATGTTTGTTTTTTTGTAGTTTTTCTTTTTTATATCAAAACACACAAACACCTTCCACAAAAAAAAATAAGTTTGTGTCCAATAACTGGAGTTTAAAGGTGTCATTTCCATCTTGTAATACTGCATCATACAACAGAGGGCGGCAGTGAGTCACTAGTTTCCTTCCAGTATCCATACTATTTAGTATGTTCCAGTATCCATACTATTATACTATTTAGTATGTTCCAGTATCCATACTATCATACTATTTAGTATGTTCCAGTACCCATACTATTATACTGTTTAGTATGTTCCAGTATCCACTCTATCATACTATTTAGTATGTTCCAGTATCCATACTATTATACTATTTAGTATGTTCCAGTATCCATACTATCACACTATTTAGTATGTTCCAGTATCCACTCTATCATACTATTTAGTATGTTCCAGTATCCATACTATTATACTATTTAGTATGTTCCACTATCCATACTATCACACTATTTAGTATGTTCCAGTATCCATACTATCACACTATTTAGTATGTTCCAGTATCCATACTATCATACTATTTAATATGTTCCAGTATCCATACTATCATATTATTTAGTATGTTCCAGTATCCATACTATCATACTATTTAGTATGTTCCAGTATCCATTTAGTATGTTCCAATATCCATACTATCACACTATTTAGTATGTTCCAGTATCCATACTATCATACTATTTAGTATGTTCCAGTATCCATACTATCATACTATTTAGTATGTTCCAGTATCCATACTATCACACTATTTAGTATGTTCCAGTATCCATACTATCATACTATTTAGTATGTTCCAGTATCCATACTATCATATTATTTAGTATGTTCCAGTATCCATTTAGTATGTTCCAGTATCCATACTATCACACTATTTAGTATGTTCCAGTATCCATACTATTATACTATTTAGTATGTTCCACTATCCATACTATCACACTATTTAGTATGTTCCAGTATCCATACTATCACACTATTTAGTATGTTCCAGTATCCATACTATCATACTATTTAATATGTTCCAGTATCCATACTATCATATTATTTAGTATGTTCCAGTATCCATACTATCATACTATTTAGTATGTTCCAGTATCCATACTATCACACTATTTAGTATGTTCCAGTATCCATACTATCATACTATTTAGTATGTTCCAGTATCCATACTATCACACTATTTAGTATGTTCCAGTATCCATACTATTATACTATTTAGTATGTTCCACTATCCATACTATCACACTATTTAGTATGTTCCAGTATCCATACTATCACACTATTTAGTATGTTCCAGTATCCATACTATCATACTATTTAATATGTTCCAGTATCCATACTATCATATTATTTAGTATGTTCCAGTATCCATACTATCATACTATTTAGTATGTTCCAGTATCCATTTAGTATGTTCCAATATCCATACTATCACACTATTTAGTATGTTCCAGTATCCATACTATCATACTATTTAGTATGTTCCAGTATCCATACTATCACACTATTTAGTATGTTCCAGTATCCATACTATCATACTATTTAGTATGTTCCAGTATCCATACTATCATATTATTTAGTATGTTCCAGTATCCATTTAGTATGTTCCAGTATCCATACTATCACACTATTTAGTATGTTCCAGTATCCATACTATCATACTATTTAATATGTTCCAGTATCCATACTATCATATTATTTAGTATGTTCCAGTATCCATACTATCATACTATTTAGTATGTTCCAGTATCCATTTAGTATGTTCCAATATCCATACTATCACACTATTTAGTATGTTCCAGTATCCATACTATCATACTATTTAGTATGTTCCAGTATCCATACTATCACACTATTTAGTATGTTCCAGTATCCATACTATCATACTATTTAGTATGTTCCAGTATCCATACTATCATATTATTTAGTATGTTCCAGTATCCATTTAGTATGTTCCAGTATCCATACTATCACACTATTTAGTATGTTCCAGTATCCATACTATCATACTATTTAGTATGTTCCAGTATCCATACTATCATATTATTTAGTATGTTCCAGTATCCATTTAGTATGTTCCAGTATCCATACTATCATACTATTTAGTATGTTCCAGTATCCATACTATCATACTATTTAGTATGTTCCAGTATCCATACTATCATACTATTTAGTATGTTCCAGTATCCATACTATCATACTATTTATGCTCCACCCACAAAAGGAAGAAGAAGAAAAAGAAAAGGAATTAGAAGTGTTCCACATTGCATCCTTTTTCTTTTTCCTTGAAACATCTCGCTATGGATCACGACGGATATGCCCAAGAAGGTCAAAGTTCAAGACGCATTTTTATAATGAAGTAGTACGTCCCAGTTGTTTACATACTACATGCAGCAGTACATACTTAGTAAAGGCTGCAGTACGTTCTGAAAGTAAAAAGTTTGTGATCACACTCGGGTACTAACGTGTTAGTACTGCGGTAGATCCCTTTAATACTCACATATATCTGTTTACTCAAATATTAATTTTAATATTTTTTTCCTGGGAAAGCCATACGACAACATGGGACCTGAACCGTTTACAAAGCTCAACAGTTCCACTCGGTTTGTTGAGATCCTTGATTTTCAATACACCAACGTAAGGGGATTATTAATATGCGGTCTATGATCCGTACGTCACGTGATCCCATCACGTCACGTGATCCCACCACGTGAACAGGTTCAAAGTTGAAAGTCAAACAGCACTGCAGCTTTCCATCATGGCGGTCCTGGCGGGACGAAGAGCCCTGTGGCAAGTCCTCCGCGTGCAGGCAGCGGATCGGGACGGCGCGTGCCGCCTGGCAGCTGCCTTCTCCAGCTGCTCGAGACACCGTGTTTTCTCCGGTAACGTCGCGTCGTCTCGTCTCCACCCGGGCGTCCTTGGAGCGGCGACGCGGAACTACAGCTCCGACTCCAAGGACGACCTGCGCGTGAGGTACCTGGCCGGAGAGGACTCCGGTAAGCCCCGCCCACAACGCCGAGTCTAACACAGCGTCACGTTAGCGGTCCACCGAACCGGAACCAACGGTCCATTTGGGTTCGTGGGGTTCTAACGTGGTTCCTAACTGAGGGAAATGAAGTGTCTGAGTGGCAGTCCCGGTCAGACCCGCTCTGCTCGGCTCTTCTCTCCGGTCCCATAGCGGGACTACCCGTTAACGACCGGGAGGACAGGAGGGGGACCAGGTGTCCCCCTTTGATGTCCCACATGTTGATTGGCTCTAGTATTTTTTTAAGAGTCAACACTGCAGGACAGATGCTTTAATAAGATGTGGACACGCAGCCACAACAAAGAGGTTACCATGGAAACCCACCGCTGACTGTCAGACAGATAAAGAAGCAGCAGCTGAAATAAACTCTAAACTCAGAGAAATCTCACTGGATCTACTGAGTGTGGACTTTATAGAGTTGCATTCAAATACAATCGATTAGTTTAGTCGTTCACGTGATGATCCCAACATCTCTGTTTTCTTGTGTTTTACAGGACAAATAACGAATTGAAAAAGTTCTTGGCAGATTAATGAATGATGGCCATGAACCTGCAGCCTTATAAGAAGCCACTTATAATCTTGCAGAGGAACATTTAAAAGGCTCATTTAGTGTCGTTTAAAGTCCTAAAATCCATAAAATCATGTTACCTGTGTGCCACGGCTGATCAGCATCATGTTCACCTGTCTTTCAGGTATCGTTGTCGTTGGGATAAATCGGCCAAAAGCCAAAAATGCCATCAGCAAAAACCTTGTCAAGATGGTACGTATTTGTGTTGGTCTTTTTCTTTAACATCTTTTCATGTCTGAGTCTGCCTTGAACTACAGGTTATTTTTGTTCGGCAATGTCACTTTTTTTTTTACATTTAATTCATAATACATTTTGAGACCTGTTAAATCCGTACCTTTGTTTTTCTTCTAGATGTTTGATACTGTGGAGGACATCAAGAAGAATAATAAAGTGCGCAGTGTGATTTTGTGCAGCGTGGTTCCTGGTATCTTCTGTGCAGGTAAACTCACCTCAGTGGAATCAATTGCTTCCATTTCAATTCAACAATATTACAGGAGAGGGTGTGTTCAGGTGCTGCGGTCCTGAACGCATCACTGTCGTACCGATAATGACGTTAAAACACACCCTACAGTGTAATACTGCGATTATACAACAAGTTACCAACTAAATAAAACATGTCATCTAAATGTTTTCATATGGTGGAACAATTCACTCTCAAAATACAAAACCTTTTGTTAGTTTAATCTACGTTTCCATAGTAAGAACTGGAAAACAATCAGTTATTGCGCTATGTAACATATGTAATGTTTACTATTCCAGGAAGTAGTCCGACCCTTAGCAACCACCCTAGCAACAGAGAGGATTTCTAGTCTCCACCTGAATAAATACAGAACATAGAAACACTAAACTGATCAGCTAGCTCAGTCTGGTTGGAACAAAGATATCTGATGAACAAAGATATCTTATGAATAAAGATGTCTGATGAATAAAGACGTCTGATGAACAAAGATGTCTGATGAACAAAGATATCTGAGGAACAAAGATATCTGATGAATAAAGATATCTGATGAACAAAGATGTCTGATGAATAAAGATGTCTGATGAATAAAGACGTCTGATGAACAAAGATATCTGATGAACAAAGACATCTGATGAATAAAGATATCTGATGAACAAAGATATCTGAGGAACAAAGATATCTGATGAACAAAGATATCCATGTTCTCATGTGTTTTTAACATTTTAGCTCCGTGTCATGTGTTCAAACCAAACCGGTCCAGCTAGCCTCCTCTAGGATTGTAAGTGCGTGACTATCCGTGGTGTTACGGTACGGGTGCTCGGAGCGACCAAAAAGGACCAAAAGAGACCCGACTTCACCAAATGGGTCATTTAATAGAACTAGAACTAGTAGAAACTACATTATATTACATGTTATATGACATTCTAGTCTAATTCTATTTTCCCATTGAGGTGGTGGAGAGATATTTCTAGTGATGAACAGGATGTGATGTCATGATGATTTGGGGCGGAGCTACTGGTTGTATGATGTGTTGCTTTCTTCATGTGTAATCGGTCGTGTTGAGATGTTGATGTTCAACACTGCTGCTCGGCTGCAGGTTTCAGGAAGCCACAGACTCGTGGCCTGACGCCTCTGCTGTGTCTCTGTGTGCAGGTGCAGATCTGAAGGAGAGAGCCAAGATGCACCAGAGTGAAGTCGGGCCGTTTGTGACCAAAGCAAGAGCCCTCATCACCGAGCTGGGTAACCGATGACAACCGTGATGGAGTACAAAGTCATGAACAGATGATTTATAGACTTTGATCAGTAGAACGCAGTTTATGTTCAGGCTGCACTTTCTTATTGGATTTTGTCATTTTGTTGAAAGTGAAACTCAGAAAGTGAAAAAATTCAACCTTTCATAAAGGACACGACCACGATGTGAGCCGAGGGGAAACAAGCACACCTTTAAGATCAGTTCTGGGTGACCCAATCACGAGTGGCCAGCTTTAAGTGTGGCAGTGCACACCCGGCATTATCATGCGTCTCCACATGAGACTTCTTCACCGGGCCTCATTTAAATTCTCCGTCTGTCAAGAGATTTAAGTCCTGTTTGTAAATGTCTGAACACTGGAGTTTGTAATTCACAACCTGAACCGTCAGACTCCACCTGATCACGTCCGTTCAGGCTCAGATTATTTAATTATTCCAGCAGGTTTGAGAGGGTCGGGCTCTGCGCTGTGGTGGATCAGTGAACTGTGTGGGGGGGGCGGGGCTTCTCCACAGCCATGGGTCTGATGTGTGTCAGAAATTACAGATGAGGTAGACCAAAATGAATCTAAACACAGAGGAGGTATTTTTCTTCAATAAACAGCTGCCGAGCAGGCGGTTCTTCGATGTGTCCCCGACACAGACTGTTTATAAAAGAGTTCGTAGCTTCAGGTCTGAAAAAATGGTTTTGATCCAGAAGTGTCTTCAGCTGCAATACCAGCGAGTGCCACTAGAGGTCTGTTTGATTGACAGGCCTGTGGTGTCAGGTTTCCAATCAGATCGGTCAGATCCACCGCTGGCTCCTCCCCCAGCTCGTCCAAATATGGTCACTTCCTGCTCCAAACCGCTCGAATTAACAAAGATGGTGACGGACAGAATCTGAGCTCACAGCTGACTACTTGTGATCCGATCACTGGTGACGGATGTTGGTGTATCTCGGGGTGATTGTATTGGTTCTGTTGGTCACCATGCTCTGTTTTCTTTTCCAGGAAACCTGCCGGTACCAACGATCGCTGCCATCGATGGAGCTGCTTTAGGTGGAGGTTTGGAAATGGCCCTCGCTTGTGACATCAGAATTGCCTGTAAGACTCGGAGGACTTTACTATGAAACTATGAATGAAATCTGAGAGGATGGAGGTTAATGTTTGTTTATTAGTAGTAATTCTGTTCTTTGATCTCGCCAGCCAATTCTGCCAAAATGGGACTCGTGGAGACGAAACTCGCAATTATTCCTGGAGCCGGTAAAGCTGGATGCTTTTTTTTTTACTTTTTAAATTTGTATTTAAATTTGGATGTTGTCTGGACAAAGCTGGTGTGTAGTCACTTTATTCAGCCTTCCTGTGAGGCAGATACCACTGTGTGAAAAAAGATTTAACCATTTTAAATAGTAGGAACGCGTCTGGCCTCTAAAGGTTCCTCCTCTCTCTGTGCAGGTGGAACCCAGCGCCTCCCCCGTGTGATCAACGTCTCCATGGCCAAGGAGCTCATATTTGCCGCCCGGGCGGTGGACGGAGCGGAGGCGTGCCGCCTCGGCCTCGTCAATCACTCGGTGGAGCAGAACACCAGCGGAGACGCCGCCTACCTGCGAGCCCTGGAGCTGGCCCGAGAGATCAACCCTCAGGTAACCGGACCGCCGAGACAGACGTTCACTGAGGGAAACATGACAGCTTCTTCTTCTGTTGACACTGTGACCCATGAAAAGGAAGTCAGTCTTGGATTTTTTTTGCTCCAAAGGGTCCGATTGCGATACGGATGGCGAAACTGGCGATCAACCAGGGGATAGAGGTACGTCTTCATCACCGCGCGACTGCTTTCACACGGTCGTGGGACTCGACAGAAATGTGGTGAAATCTACAGTAAGGAAGCAGTTAGTAACATCAGCACTAGTGTTCACTTCATGTTTCACAATGAACTGGAGCAGAGAAACATCAGCTTTTGGGTCAAACTCTGAAAATTGTGAACAGAGACCCTTTGAAAGTCTTCAGAAAGTCTACGGCAATGAAGCGACGAGCCAGGCGAGGTGTTCTGATGACATCACGTTTCAAAGAGGGGCGGAGCTTCACTGTCCAAGACCGAAGAAGACGCGTCAGGTCAGGAGACACCGGCTGGGTTTTCTTTGTGTCACTGTGAATTCGTCCCCCAGAGTCAGACTGTCAACACCGAGTTCCACCGGGACCTTCTGAGGGGAAACATTCACTGTGAACCACCTGAACTGTGTTGCCATGGCAACAGGCTTCTCCAACATGACAACACGCCGCCCACAGCCCATTGAAAACAGATGAAAATTTGATGTTTCTCTGCTCCAGTTTCAGGTCTGTGGTGACATCACAGATGTTCACGTATCAGAGGTCACATTAACAGGTGGAACTCAGGTGCTGATGTCGATCCAGAACTTTTTGGTTGTTGCTTCCTGCTGCACTGTGTGCATCGCTGCGCTGCGTTCAGCAGGAACGTTGGAGTGAGCACGATCAGTAAAATCAAACTGAAACGCTTCATAAGATGTAGCTGTGATGTGTGACCAGCTGCATCGTGAACTTTGACCCTGAGCTGCCATGTTTTCTTTCAGGTGGATTTGTCTACAGGTCTGGCAATTGAAGAGGCGTGCTACGCCCAGGTGAGAGTTTCAACAGGTCACCTGTTCCCCCCGCTGCATGAAGTGTACACTTATGTTAATATATGAAGTAGGACATGATGACAGAAACTGTGCAGCTTCCTCAGATGCTTTTAAATTGAAAATGCTTTAACATGGGTGGCCCCGCCCCCTTCCTCTACGGAGCCAAGATGGCGACTGTTTAGGGTGGAAAGTGTTCCAGAGTTTCACACTTCTTCTTTAGTGGAGCGTTCCGAGTGCTTTGTCCTGGTACTGGTAGTGTTCTGATGTTAGTGTCAGTACACGAGTACAACACCAGTAGAACATCTGGAACACCAGTAGAACACCTCTCTGACCTGCTGCTGTTGTGTTTCAGGTGATTCCCACTAAAGACCGGCTGGAAGGTTTGACTGCCTTCAAGGAGAAGAGACGGCCTCAGTTCAAGGGCGAGTGAAGAGTGAAGCGTGAAGAGTGAAGAGTGAAGAGTGAAGCGTCGCCGCCTCCAGCAACGTCCCGGCTCTTCTTCTGTTTCCACGGTTTCTGACCGAACACCTCCACACATCAACCTGAATGTCCCGCAGGACGCCGGCGTGACGGCGGCCTCCATCCCGGCTGCTGCTGCTTCTCCAGAGACTCTCTGATCAACGTGCGGAGCACCAGCTGGGTGTCAACTAACCGAGTTAACTAACCAGCTGGGTGTCAACTAACCGAGTTAACTAACCAGCTGGGTGTCAACTAACCGAGTTAACTAACCCGCTGCTCATCATCTCAGACGTGAATCCCTCCAGATGGTCGCGGCGGTTTGAAATGTGATCGGCAGGTCTTCGCTAACAGCATCTTCTCATGAATGATAATCAGCAGGTGGATTAGTTTAGATTTCAATCGGTGTGTGTGTTCACGGCGCTGCAGGTGGTTCTGACTGTGGTGCCTCGCCTCATTGTTCCAACAGAAAAACTCACCGTACTAACAAATGAGTCTAAAATCATTCATTAACAGAGAAACTGTCCAATAAGAAGTCTTCCTCAAAGTTCTTCCTCCTCCACATCACCCATGGGCAGTGCGTGTGTGTGTGCGTGTGTGTGCGTGTGTGTGCGTGCGTGTGTGTGTGTGTGTGTGTGTGTGCGTGTGTGTGTGTGTGTGTGTGTGTGCGTGCGTGCGTGTGTGTGTGTGTGTGCGTGCGTGTTCATGTTTTATGATTTTACATTGATTCTTGGATCATCAAGCTGTAATTAAATGTTCTTCAGGCTTCAATGATGAAAAACATGAAATGTGAAAAATTATAAAAAATTCTAATTACACTGATGGAACTAAAAAGCTAAAGAATCTTTTCCAGAGCTTTCAACCACTTCTGACAGTTTGAAACATGAGTTTGTCTCTCACTGACAGACTGTTGTGTGTTTTTATCTCTGGATGGATGTTTCCCACGGAGCCCCGACTCATCCAATAAAAGCATGAACGATTTCTGTGTGTTTAAATTTCCCTCCTTGCTCAACACAATCTGTACATATATGAACAAATACTTCTGTAATATCTCGTATGTGGAAATGTGTTTGGTTTCAGTTCTTCAGTCACTGCTGAATCCTCTCAGATAGAAACGCTTCACTTCACGTCCTCCGAGTCGCCTTTTCTCCTGAACAACGTGTCTTATCTGCATCGATGCTTCTGTAATGAAGCTGTGATTGAAGCCTGGAAATAAAACCCGGATGCACATCACCGCTCCATCTGCAGCTCTCTCGTGATTCTTTATGTTCGTGTTTCATAACTGGGGTTATTGTTAATGTTGACATTGATGGTTGTCATATCACACAAGTCACAAGTGATTAATAATGGGGAGAAAAAATGTAAAGAACGGAGACGCCGGCGTGCACGCTGCCTCCCCTCTCCTCCTCTACTGCCTGTCAGACTCAGCGGTGGGCGCCACACACACCTGAAGGCTGATAATATCTCCATCTCCACCCTGAAGACGTGATTAGAACCAACAAGGGATAACTTTGGACTTCTTAAAAATAAAACTCAGGTTGTCCTCAAGAACGGAAAATCCAGTTTGCAAACAATGTGGACGCATCAATAATAATAATAATAATGAAATACCGTTGAAACCTGGTTCATAACTCAGGATTGGAATAATTTTTGCACTTTTATTGTGGAAATAAAATCTGAGGTGGAATCAGAAGTTTGATTTGAATCTAAAACGTAAGAAAGTCTGAAAACTGCGACAGACTGTTGAGGCCCCGGCCTGTGGCTTCATGCTGCTGCTGCACAGAGCCTGACACCAGGCTGAACATCCCCACTGTGGCTGGCCTCCTTCCGGCAGATGTCCCAACTCGAAGGAATCACACCACAAGTCAGAGTTGCGTAAAGAAAGCTCGGTTCCCCGGGGCTCGAGGGAAACGCAGAAGATGTAACTGTAACAGCATCCTTCGCACAACGCTGGACTTTTTCTGTTTTCGACGGTTTTTCTACGACCAGTTTTTGCTGCTGCAGGAAAGTCTGGGAGACGTGACTCTTCCTCCGGGGCCGCAGGGGTTTCAACGGTTTCTCAACAGGTGGCTTTAGGCCTCTGATGGAGACCATCTCAACAGTATTCAAACTACAGTAAACCATCTCAATCTTTGTACAACTGAAATGGAGCCGACACGACAAACTGTTTGAGGTGTGGACGTTATCTGTTGCAGCGGTCGGTCCACCACGAGGAAGTTCCCCGTGTTTCCTCTTTTCAACCTTCAGTTCAGGACTCAACGTAATGACTTCACACGAAGCTGATGAAGCCAACGAGCACCTGATGAACCAGGTTAAATCTGATGAGTGGACATAAACTGGGCGTGCTCTGTGCTCCAGGCAGACAAAGCTCTTAATGAGGAGAGTAAAAATGGTTCCAGTGCATCTTAGAGTTAATCTACTTCTCCATTACTGCTTGATTGAATGTATTTTAAACAAACTGTTGTGAGGACAGCGGCTCCGGAGGGACGAGTTGGATCGGCGACGGATGTCGTGGCTCCGGCGGTCCTGTTGGAAGAACGATGCAGGACTCGCTCAGTGGAATTAAACAGGAAACACTAAACAGCTGATCAAACCTGGTCGTCACACCGGCTTTGATTGACATGCAGCCCAGTGAAGTCATCAGCAGTGTGAACATGTCTCAAACTTTCCATCAGTTGGTGCAGAGCTGAATGTAAAAGCTGCTGCCGGCCGCCGTCTGTCTGTTCACAACCAGAAACAAGTTCAACGTCAGGTCTAAATGGTCTGTACTTGTATAGCGCTTTATCACCTTTTGGTCTCAAAGTGCTTGAACATAGTTTTTCCATTCACCCATTCACAAACTAATGAGACAGATCACCATGCAAGGTGCTGCCATCAGGAGAACATGCACACACTGATGGTACACCACCGGGAGCAACTTAGGGTTCAGTGTCTTGCTCAAGGACACTTAGGCATGTGGACAGGAGGAGATGGGGATCAAACCACCAACCTTCTGATTAGTGTGCAACCACCTCTACCGTCTGAGCCACAGCCTCCCACATGGCTCCACTTTAGTTTGTCAAAACACAAACATGTTTAGTTTGTCCAATTAAAACAACATGTTTAGTTTGTCCAATCACAAACAACATGTGCTGTCAGGCCTTGAAACGACAGCACGGATCGACGACACCGTTCCTCCCATTCCTGTCTGAACGGGTCGCCAACGCCGAGCCACCAGTGCTCAGCCGGGTTGACGCCGCCGCCCCTCCGTTTCCTGTCGCTGGATGGGTTGCCGACACCCCGCCTCGAGCTCCTGCCTCTGGCTGGGTTGACGCCCCGCTTCCAGCTCCTGCTTCTGGTTTAGAAGGGCTGGGTCGACACCACGCCTCCAGCTCGGGGTCTGGAGCGATTCAGTCTTCGCTGAATGGTCTCCAGCTGTGCGGACGAAGAGGTTCCTCCAGTCCATCCTGCCCGTGGCTGTCCTCCGGAGCGGTCACTCCGGTCCGTCCTGCCCCATGGCCGTCCTCCGGAGCGGTCAATCCGGTCTGTTCTGCCCCATGGCCGTCCTCCGGAGCGGTCACTCCTGTCCGTCCTACCCCATAGCCCGACGACGGAGCGGTCACCCCAGTCTGTCCTGCCCCATGCCCGTCCTCCATCCACCTAGGTTCCCCTACTCGTGTCTTGTGTTGTTGTGGTACTCCGTCCCTACTCCGGTCCCCCTCTTCCCACCCGGTCCGGCCCAGTCTGGTCGCCGAGAGGTTCACTTTGAGGGGGGGGAGGGTACTGTCAGGATCCCTGTCTGACCCTGGTGTGTCTCCCTCTATTTTGTCCCCAGTCGCTTCTCCTCGTGTGTGCTGCCATTACCCTGTCTGTTTGTTATTGTCCCATGTGTTCTGTCCTCCTCTCCCCGCCTCCTGTCACCTCCCATGGCCACACCCCTCACCAGTCGGAGCAGCTGCCACCAGTCTTCCCAATCACCACCTGCAAGTGGCTCATTCCCTTAATCACCTCCCCAGACTATATCTGCCCTGCCCCTGCAGTCATGAGGCGTCGGTGCATACTGCTAGTGACTGCCAGTGAGAGGTTGTCTCTGCCAGTCTCCCACAATCTGTCGCCAGTCACTCCGTCCGTCCCGTTCCTGCTCCCGCTCCGGTACGGGTACCTGTTCCTGCTCTCGTTCTGCTACTAGTCCGTGCTCCCAATTTCGGCTGATCTCTGAAACTAAGCAGGGTCGGGCCTGGTTAGTACTTGGATGGGAGACCGCCTGGGAATACCAGTCAGCGCTACCAGGTCACTCCAGTACCCAGTCTGTTGCCACTTGCTATGGAGGACCTCAGGATTCCCCCGGTGAGGCTGTGCCCCTACACTACATCAGCCTGCTGCCCACTGTGGAGGACCTTGGGATTCCCGCAGTGGAGCCACGCCCCCGCTGTGTTCAGCCTGCCTGTCTGTCTGCTTGCTGCCGTCTCTCCAGCTCTCTCCCCCAGCGCAGCATCGCCCGGTGGGAGTCGGTGGAGTTTCCCTCCCGACTCAGGAGTAGTTGAGCAGACTCTAAGTACCTGGCCTTGTACAAACAATAAAGACATTTTTGAACTTATTGTGCCTGTTACCCGAGTCTGTGTGCCTGCGTTTGGGTTCGTTTCCACCTCACCTCATAACAGACGGTGACACTCAAAATCTATGGTCACATTTTTTATTGTTGTTAAGTGTTGATTTGTTTGTTATTGAAGAGCAGTAACGGAGTAAAAACAAAAAATCTATAAAATTAGCTGGTCGGTAGGTCCATCTCCTCGCAGCTCCCTCGTCTGCTTGCTTCATCATTTTCTCCTGTTTTCTCAGGTTGGTTATGTATAAAATCTACAAATCACCTTACAACTAACTTCAAGCTGATGTTTTAACCATTTATTCTGGTTGAAATGATTCCGTGTTGTGTTTTAGCAGGGTTAGCAGCTACGAGCGTTAGTGGTTATTTTGTCTAATCAGTAATAATCTTCATCTGTATGTGTCCCACAGCAGATACCTGATCATTTAATAAGTGTGCAAACATCTAGTGTGGTTTAAATACCAGTTTATAACATCAAATAGGGTGATTTAAGCACAATATTACAGTGTATATGAATAAATTAAATAGGATGTTCTGACTGTAGTTTTATTTTGCTAACTTTACTTAACTTTAACTTAGAGATTTTAAGATTTTTGATTAATATCTGCATTTGGTTTCTAGTCTGTGACATCATGTTTCCTATCACGTGTCCGTTACCTGCTCCCCATGTACTGGGTGACAGTTCATTGGTCCATACTGGTCATGTGACCACTGACCAACACATAAGGAACAGCACAAAGGCAGCTTATTTGTAGCTGATGCTCTGAAGGCCTGAGAGGCTGAAATGCGTTGACATGAGGTCAGTTCTCCACTGATTACATAGAAATCAGGTTTCAGCAGTAATCACAGTAGCCACAGTAATGAAATGTATTCTTATGTGAGTACAGAAACTTTCACTGTTGATAACAGCCAACAGGCCGGTGACTCCACTGAAACAAGCTTCTTCAAGGTGAAACTCTAACGAGGGCTCAGTGACATTTCACTTCACAGCAAATTTTACCAAAACAAAACAAAAAAATCGCCGTAGTTTGATTGGACTTCATAAACTGATTTCAGTCTTTAATAGTCAAATATTAAACGCACATGGATACCAATATACTTATAATGAACAATATTTTATCATTTATTCAGCACAATATCTTTATTTTTATTTGAAAAACAAGTCACATGCGCCTTTCATTCCATTTAAAATCTAAAATGTTGATGCATCTGGCGACAAAAAGGAACAAAACATTAAATTGGTGAGTTTAAAATAAACAACAATTCATTGTGATAAAATAAAATCTGAAAAAAAAAAAATCCTTACATCAGAGTCAATTGAATATTCTGAATTTGGCTAAAACAGTAATCCATGTGGGCGTTTGAACAGCTGTTACAGATGTGTATGATTCAAGACATATAACAAAATGAGATGGTTCCCCTCCACACGGTGAAGGACAGTCCAATGTTCAGAGTCTGTTCTGTTGGGACTTTAAACAGTGAGATGAAGGTGGATCCAAAAGTTCTGAAACTGCTCGTGTTGCACACAAACGACGGGCAGCAGGTTTTACAAGAGGCATGTGTGCACTTAACGGTTCACTGATTCATCAGATTTTGGGTCAAACTCTGTAAATGGTCAACAGAGACCCTTGAAACGCTTCAGAAAGTCTACGGCGACGAGGTGGTCTGATGACATCACGTTTCAAGAGGGGGCGGAGCTTCACTGTCCGAGACCGAAGAAGACCCGTCAGGTTCAGGAGACACCAGCTGGGTTTTCTTTGTGTCACCGTGAATTCGTCCCCTCGAGTCAGACTGTCAACACCGAGTTCCACCGGGACCTTCTGAGGACTCTGAGAGGAAACATCCACTGTCAACCACCTGAACTGTGGCGCCATGGCAACAAGGTTGAGTTTAGCTCGTAGGTTGCTTGTTTCTGACGTTAAATTCTGGATGTTCCTCAGTTTGAAATCTGATTGTTAACACCTGACAGCTGTTTTGTGTCGTTGGTGGATGTAACTGGCCCACACGCAGTGTCGGCGCTGCTTTAAAGGATAAACTAGCAGAACTGCGCTACTCACACCCGAGTGATTCAGTGTGTTAAGTTCTTTTTGGTTTTTAATCTATAACTCAAAAGTGATTATGAATTAATTTGTGTCCTTTTGGCAGTAAAAAGAGCTCATGAAGAGCTTTCATTTGATATACTGTATTTATACATCTCTGTTGTCACTTTTCTGGTTCTGGTCCTGGTTCTCATCCCTGCATAATGACATTGCTTTAACAGCTTTGATACATATAAAGCACCTACAGCATGAAACACATCTACCACATGATTAAGTTATGTAGTTTGTAAGCTGTAAAAAGAATGTTATTATATCTGTTTATTACAACTTTCATACTGTTTACATTCAGGAAGGAAAAATAAAACCAAAGAAATAAACGTTATTTGCATAATTATAGTATAGATTTAAAAGATAGAATAAATCCTCCAGTTCAAGGCTGTTTTATATAGCATTTATAATTCATAACTATATCCAGCCCAGAGTTTGCATAGCCTCCGAACATCCGTGAAGCATCACTGAGAGATGTCGTAGTAGTAATCTCGTAGTCTCGGCTCAACAACGGAGAATCCCGGCCGTTCGTCCGTCCTGCAAGACACGAGCGACGCCAGCAGTTAGGAAACATCACCCGTCGATCCACCTGTTACCTCACGACGAGGAGACAAGGTGTCACTCACCTGTACGTCCAGCAGGTCCTCATCAGCTCATACATCTCATCTGGACAGTTCAGCGGGGAGTCCATCCTCTGGCCGCTTTCTATCATCTGCATCACGTCGTTTCCTTTCATCCCCTGTGAACGGTGACGCGTTCAGATTATCGCTGACTCTGCACAACTCATCAGAGGAGGGATATTTTTTCATTTCATTTGTTCGTAGTTAATTTTTTCCATCAGACTGCTCTGGATATTCAGTCCCTCCAGGAAATCACAATAATTCATGGAAATTCCAGCAAACTATGCAATATTTGTGTGAGCTTGCAATTTTTTAAAATTGCCGCGATTCTTTGTTGTCATCAGAATCTGAGCTGAAAGTATTAAAACATAAAGTACATCTTTTAAAAAAAAACTAACCAACATTATTACCAACAATAACTCCTCATTTCCAAGAGATGTCTCTGTTTGTTTCATCCAGCAGGTCTATGTGTTGAATGAACATGAATTAAACAGCATCTAAAGCTCTTATTTTGACAGCTGATGTAGTCCTTGTTTCTAGATTCCAGTCACAGACGCTCTGTTCTGGAAACATACACAGCTTTTAGGACCTTTTAGGACCTTTTAGGAGCTTTTATCTCCACGGTTCTCTAAGTTCAATAAATACACAAAAGAAGATCAGAACAAAAATATTTCTGACATGTGCAGCAGGATTATTATCACAGGAAGTGATTACACATTTATACCTTTATCAAGTAGTGGTTAAAAAAAAATAAAAAAATGTCTTTCTGAATTTGCAACTTTTTTCAAATTCATGCAATTTTGTGCAAAAAACTCTCTTAAAACTCCACAAATTACATCGACATCATTGAGAAAATCCCCTTAAAAAAAAAAAAAAAACACCTTCTTTCTTCTTTCTTCTTAGCCTGTTGGTGGCGATAATGGCACGTCGAGTAAACTACTGCACACACACACATTAGCATGGGCGAGTGTGGCTTCATGTGTGACTTGTGTCCCAACATACCTTGTACGGTTTTTGGCCCAAGGAGAAGGCCTCCCACATGAGCACCCCGAAGCTCCACACGTCACTTTTGGAGGAGAATTTAAAGTAGTTTATACACTCGGGAGCGTACCATTTCACCGGCCACTTCCCGTGACCTTTAGCCTGGAGGAGGAGACGCACACAAAACATCAGTATAACTCACCGCCGGCCGATAAAACAACATGCTCATCGCTGTGCCGACAACCTTTCAGCAGGTACCTTGTAGTAGTTCTGCTCCTCGGCGACAGCTTTGGAGAGGCCAAAGTCGCTGATCTTGGCGTAGTGCTGCGTGACCAGCAGCACGTTCCTGGCAGCAAGGTCCCTGTGGACAAAGTTATTCTCCTCCAGGTACTTCATCCCCATCGACACCTGGTGGACCAGCTCTGTGATGTTCTTTATGGACGTTTGCCTGTGGATGATCAGTTGTTACTTTACTACAAAAGGAACATTAAATGATGCGGATGACAGATGGGTCATCGACAGTCCTCGGGGCCCCGCTGCCATGTTAACACTACAATTTGCTCATTTTGAATTTGATGGCAGCAGCTCGTTTCAAAAAATAGGGACAGGGTCAAAGACTGGAAAAGTTGTGTAACGTAAAACAAAATCACCTGGTGGAACATCGCTAATCAGGTTACCATGGCAACAGATCAGCAACATGATTGGGTATAAAAAGAGGATTTCAGAAAGGCAGAGTCTCTCAGCAGTGAAGATGGGGAGAGGTTCACCACTCTGTGAAAGACTGTGTGGGAAAATAGTTCAACAATCTAAGAATAATGTTCCTCAACATAAAACTACAAAGAATTAGTGGATTTCATCGTCTACGGTTCATAATATCATTAAAAGATTCAGAGAATCTGGAGAAATCTCTGAACACAAGGGACAAGGCTGAAAACCAATATTGGATGGTGGTAATCTTTGGAAATCACTGCATGGGCTCAGGAACACTTTTGAAAACCATGGATGCTGCATCTTCTGGGCTAAAGAGGTGATCAACTGGCCTCCTGCAGTCCAGACCTCTCAATCATTGAAAACATCTGGAGCATCATGAAATGAAAAATACAACAAAGGAGACCCTGAACTGTTTAGCAGCTGAAATCATATATCAGGCAAGAATGGGACCACATTTTACCTTCAAAACTCCAGAAACTGGTCTCCTCAGTTCCCAAGCATTTACAGAGTGTTGTTGAAAGAAGAGTAAACACAAAACCGTGTCGCCACCTTTTTGAGACATGTTGCTGCCATTACATTCAAAATAACAATATATTTTTTCATGTAACAATACCATTTCTCAGTTTCAACATTTAATATGTTGTCTTTAGTCTATTTTCAATTAAATATGGGTTTACTTGATTTACAAATCATTGCATTCTGTTTTGATTTCAATTTCAAACACAACGTCCCAACTTTAAAGCAGCAGGCAGCAGACCAGTGTCTTTATAAAAGCAGAAATAAAATGTGAAATGTCCGGATGCCTGAATGGACAAACGGCGCCGGGCCCAGCTGGAACACCTACTTGTTCTTCTGAAGGAACTTGTTGAGCGGTCCCAGGTCGGCCAGCTCCATGACCAGCATGAGGTTCTCCGCCTCGCAGATACCGATCATCCGCACGATGTACGGGTTGTCGAGCTGCTGCATGACGTTGGCTTCTCGCAGCATTTCCTCGCGCACCGACAGGTTGTTATCGTCATTCTTCAGGATTTTGACTGCAACGGGCTTCTCCGTCCTGATACATGGGGAGAGTTAGTGCTCGGAGCCACCTCAACACACACACACACACATCAATAACATACCAGCAGTAGATAGAGGTAGACACGTATATCTTTGCATCAATACAGAGTTCACAAGTCGGAAATAAGTGTGACGCAATGTTTGGTATACAACAGGAGGACCAATCAGCTCTCAGGATCAGATCTAGGGGTTTGTCAGATATAATTGATGTCTTCTCATCATTACATAGAGTACTGTGAAAACTTTAGATGTTTAGGTTGTGATCCGTGGCATGTTCCCTCAGCAGCAGAACAACCAGGCCAAACATGAAGCAGCAGATGATCTAGACATACAGAGTCGTCATCGTCATGGAGTCAGTCTGGACCACATAAAGAGTCTCGAAAGAGTCCTTTACTGCACCTTGAATAACGGTATATCATGAATAGATAGAGTCCCCTCCTCGTGGCATCCTCTAACCCAAAATCACGGCAAAGCGTGAAATGGACACGCCCGTTCTCAAAAGCAAAATGTGAAATAGACACGTTTTGGGCTGTCTAGGTGTGAAAGTTACAAGTTTTGAAAGTGTGAAACTTACACGCACGTAAATCTCAGGTGACACAGGATCATGTGACCAAGGTCCTGCAACAGAGGTGTTGAGACCAAGTACAAAGGACATTTTTTGTGGGCATTAGGAGGCAGGAGGTTCGGTTTAGGGTCGTTAGTCACAGACTGCCATGTGGGGCGATGAGGTTTGAATCCAGGAGGTGATGATGTTTTTCTTGAGTTGTTTTTTGTTCCATAACCCCCAACCAGGTGGTTATTTATTGTAGGAACCCCAATCACTTGTTTTTCTGCTAAAAGTTTCATATTACTGTAAGTCACATGGCTCTTTGCATGCAGTAGGTTTCATTTTCATCCACTACAGAAAAACATGAAACTTTCACGCCTTGAGACAGCCAAATGTAGCCATCTCACGTTTTTGTTGAAGTGGACAGGCGTGTCTATTTCACGCTTTTGCCGCGATAATCTCCAACAGTCAGCTGTCCGTCTCGCTCCACGTCTGTCGAACAGTCATATGTAGTGAAGACTTTGAAGGAATTTGTCCCAATAAATCTGATTCTGATGGAAAACAAAAGTTGTTGCCATGACAACACTCGATGCTTCAAACACGGATGTCGCTGCAAAGAAGCTCCAGATTGTAAAAGGTGGATGATTCACACATGTTCAACTCAATACACAGAAGAGCTACACAATCAGCACAGTTTAGATTAGAGTCACGTCATGGAATCGACTTCTTCCAACCTTAATGTGATTTATTTGACTCTGTTGATGTGTCTGTAGAGACGAAGCTGCACATTTCTCTCACTTATTTGATTAACATTTATGCGAGCTGAGAACTTGTGATATTTGAGAAATGTTTGTTGACTTGTATTCAGTGTTTCTGCCCATTCAGGTTTTCTGTGGGAGGATTTTAACTCACTGACCTCTGACCCTTTAAGGAACGTATTTTCCCCTTTACGATTTCCTTGTATGTGATATTGGTGGCTGATATTATATTGTTGTCGTTGATCATTTCCAGAGAGGAATGTTTCCTTGAGTGACATTTTTACTTGCAGTATATATTTTTGTTTGTGCATCTTTAGTCGGTAAATGTAACTAATATTCTTGTAAAAAGTGGAGCTGAGTATGAAGCAACACTGGTTGATGACAGATGACCTCCACCTGCATCGTAGTGGCTCTAATCCCAGAGAACCTCCCTGACTGGCTGTAGACAGGAAGTGACAGGTTATAAAAGGTCTTGGGTTGGTTGGTTTCTGTAGTAAAATGGAGGAATGCATCCTCTTGTGTGTGTGTGTGTGTGTAGAGGTTTTGTATTTATTTATAAATAAATGTAATTATTTTTATTTTTTTTGCTGGTCAATTCTTCCCAATCACATCATCCATCACGGTCGTCCACAACAACTGTGTCTCCTTCTGCTCCTCAGTAACAAAGCTGAATAATCTGTCACAGGTAAACTGACCTTCTCACCGTTATCTTTAAATCCTGTCGCATATTTGTGTGAAATCTTGTTATATTTATTGTCTGAATTACTGAGTTATGGCCACAACCAATGAAGTGAATGTTTGTGATAAATTTGAAGAAACTTCCGGCAAGTGTTGGCTTCAGATTAAATTGACTAAATACTTCTGCACAGGAGGAAGATAAGATGTTTTAAAATGCATCCCTTTCATTGGACTCATGTTCATGGTTCACCCACATGGTCATCATCACCTGCAGGATGTGCTGATGCTGCAGTTCTGACTGTGTGGATGAAACACCTCCTGCATGTCATCAGGACACATTGTCTTTGGACAGCTGTGTGAAGGCTCATGTTTCCTGTTTGAGCAGAGTGTATCCGTGATCATCTTTAAGGTCAACATTGTGAGGTTTTTTTTTTATGGTTCTGATGTTTGAGCTTTATGATATGAGCTGTGCATTTAGGAATCTGAAAATTGGGTGGAATTTGTTTTGATTTATGATGAGGGAAGTGAAAGGCTGCAGATGTCTGACATCACCGAGCTGGAACCATCAGAGTTCATCGTTGGTTTGTGAACATTATGAAGCCTCCAGTTCAGATTCTGTCCGTCACCATCTTTAATAGTTCGGAGCGGTTTGGAGCAGGAAGTGACCATATTTGGACGAGCTGGGGGAGGAGCCAGCGGTGGATCTGACTGATCTGATTTGAAACCTGACAATACTACGTCCCGCCCACCGATAGCTGTAACCTGACTGCACCACAGGCCTGTCAATCAAACAGACACGCCCCCAAAAACAGGTCTTCTTGAATCTTCTTTTCTAATGAATGAGGGATTATTTTCAGATGGACCTCCAGAAAACTAATAAGAAGGAGTGACTTTAGCTAACAACACCGAGATAACTGATGGACACATTTTATTCACTTTGGATTTGATGAGAGAAGTTGAATGGGAGTCTATGGAGCTGGAGGCTTTTTGGAGACGACCTCTAGTGGCACTCGGTGGTATTGCAGCTGAAGACACTTCTGCATCAGAACCATTTTTCAGACCTGAAGCTACGAACTCTTTTACAGTCCATGGATGCGACATAATGACGTTATCATGACACTTTTGGGTGGATGGTCGGAGGCGTGGTGTTTGTGTATGTGGGAAAGTGTTGTGATGTTGCATACTTTCTCATCTTGTAGATGCCCTTCATGACGGTGCCGAAGTTCCCCGAGCCCAGTTCTCCGTCCTCCAGGAAGAGGTGTTTCCGATCCACCGTGGAGCTCCTCAGCTCATCTGGATCTGCGTACGGACTTTCGTACACCTCGGTGTCCATGGGCATCGCCTCTGATGGAGGAATAAAAACCATGAGAACGATGGAGTAACTGACGGTATGTAAACACCTTTCTAACCTCACTGATGAAACAACTCAACCTGACAAGTCAGAGATTTAAAGAAATTTATTAGGAGCTCATTGAGAGAAGAAATGCAGGACTTTAATTTGTATCTGTACATTTCTACAGGAATAAAACGCGTAGCAGAACACAAGACCTGACGCTCAGTCCTGAATGCACGACGTGCTCTCACGTTGTGGAGTGAAGTGACTTACCGTTGCTGCCATTATTGAGCATCTTGGTCTCGTAGGGATTGGAATTATCTGTGTTGTTGTGTCGGGATCCTCGGTTCTGATATCAGTATACCAGAGAAGACAAGGTTTGAGACAACTTACAGAAGAAAGATGAAATCAAACTGAAATGTGGTGTGCAATGAGTGAACACATGCAAAGGAGGGGTATCGAACAAGCTCAGCGACAGCAGCTGGATCTGTGATGTTTGAGCTTTGTGCTACACCCCTGCTTTAAAAACGCCGCCAGCATCCAGAAGCACTTTAACATCCAAGAGGTCTTTTTGAATCTCCAGCATCAGAGGAGTCTTACTTCTACTGTACATTTATTTAAAAAAATAAAAAGAATTTATACAGTTTGGAAACACTGAAGTAAAAAAAAAAAAAAAAAAGAAAGGCAGAAGATTCAAAAAGACAGACCAGAAGTTTATTTCAGGAGCTGCCTCCTTCAGAGACCTCCGCCGACGGGAGTTTTAGCAAGAAGTTCCCCCTGACAGTCACCGACTCACTGCAGCCGCACATCTCATCAGATGAAGCTGACAAGCTGTTTCTCCCAGAAACATGCAGACGCCTGCATCGCAGCACAGCTGAAGGCTCCTGAATGCTGAACTTCGGTCTGATGAACGACGGTGTGAAATGTTACGGTTGTATTTCGCAGCGTTTCCTGATCATTGTCCAGAAAGGAGCTGATATAACAAACGTCATTTCTTTGGACTTCTTTTGGAAAATGTGTATAATTCATAATTAATGAAGTCAAACAGTGACAATGAGTTTGTATGGAGGGATGAAATACAATGCAAATCATGGAAACCCATATTTAATTGCAAATACACCAAAGACGATGTATATTTTTCATAAAACAATACAAATTTATCCATTTCAACATTTGATATGTTGTCTTTGGTCTATTTCCAATTAAATGAGTTTGTGATTTGCAAATCATTGCATTTTTATTTACACATTAAAAAGCTTCCCAATTTTTTGGGAAACAAACTTAAAGGAAAGCACTGAGGGTTTTTTCTTCGATTGGCACTCCCACATATTGAGTGGTTGTTTGTAAAAAATCTCTGTTGAACAGCTGATCAGCATCATGATGGTCCAGGATCATTAAGCGCCCCCCCGACGGTGTAACCTCACATCCTGCAGACCACTTAGTTTCTACCTTCATGTCAAACCCTCCTCTCTTTATTCCAGCTGCTCTGATGGCACATCGTCAGGTTTTCTAACTGTTTAAAGTCTCCTCATAAGACTGCTGGCTGTTTCCTGATTTCTGTCAGCAGGGCGTGAAGCTCTGCGCTGTGATATTCTTTTTCATCTTCATGAAACTTGTCTACCTGGTACCCACCAAATTGAAATGATCTCTTTACTGTTGCAGGATATTATCTGTATTCAACTGAGACCAAATTACAATCCTCAGTAAATAATTAAGACTCTACAGATTCTGTAAAATCTGTTTCCATCCATTTAACCAGAACCAGTGGTCAGAGGATGTTGTCATGGTGATGAGTCTTTGGACCAGGACAGAGACGTTGACCGTTATAACGAGCCCATGTTGGAAGGAGGCAGCTGCTGGCTGTGGTTTTACAGTGTAATGACACGGAGTAGCCTATAGATGGTGCTAGAACCTGTCTTCTGTGCTCTGATCTGGGATCTGTCAGAGGGATGTGAAGCAGAGGACCGAGAGTGCAGGCAAGACTCTGAGGGGAGTTAGTATCAATCTGAAGCGTTAGTGAGGAGTTTGGGGGGCGGGGGAGGCGGGGGGAGGGTTGTGTGTTAGTGCACCTTTTTCCAGCCAGGAATGGGAGCACCTTTGAACATGGAGAGAATTCCATCTGCTGCGTTTTGCTATAGAAAGCAGAAGGTCAGAGAGGTTATCGGTGGGTGACCTGCTGTAGTCGTTACCATGGAGACATACTCAGGGCGGGAAGATGAGCTCTAAAAACAAACAGGTTAAGTTCCCCTCCTAAGTCCTTCACCTGTAAACTACAAGAAACAGAGACACGCTTCACACAGTAACGCTTCCATGTTCATCACACTGTGCAGAGGGAGGACAGAAGGACTTCAGCAGAAATCACCTCCACCACTGGAGATAAATGAGAGACTTCTCTCCCTCTTTGTAGGAAACAGTTAACTGATGATCTTATTCTGTGTGGATTATCCAGAGGAACAGGGAACCCTTCATATTCAGTCATATTTCATAGATCAATACTTGATTACTCAGCTACAAACACTCAAACTCAACCAGCAGTGATGTCATCATTCATCAGTGATGTCATCGTTGGTTTGTGAACGTTATGAATCCTCCAGTTCAGATTCTGTCCATCACCATCTTTGCTAGTTCGGAGCGGTTTGGAGCAGGAAGTGACCATATTTGGACGAGCTGGGGGAGGAGCCAGAGGTGGATCTGACCGATCTGATTGGAAACCTGACGATACTACGTCCCGCCCACCGATAGCTGTAACCTGACTGCACCACAGGCCTGTCAATCAAACAGACACGCCCCCCAAAAACAGGTCTTCTTGAATCTTCTTTTCTAATGAATGAGGGATTATTTTCAGATGGACCTCCAGAAAACTAATAAGAAGGAGTGACTTTAGCTAACAACACCGAGATAACTGATGGACACATTTTATTCACTTTGGATTTGATGAGAGAAGTTGAATGGGAGTCTATGGAGCCGGAGGCTTTTTGGAGCCGACCTCTAGTGGCACTTGCTGGTATTGCAGCTGAAGACACTTCTGGATCAGAACCATTTTACAGACCTGAAGCTACGAACTCTTTTATATCTAGTCTGTGTTTTATATCCAGTCTGTGGCAGAAACTGATGTCACCGTGCAACATGATCTAAAAACACCTCTCGGGTTTCTCAATGAGCAATTTGGACATCCTGTCTGTCAACAAAGAATTACAGTAATCTCGTCTGGAAGTGACAAATACATGGATCAACTTTTCTGCATCACGCCTAGTTAAGATGTTTCTGATTGTCTTAAAGTTCTGTAGATGGAAGAAAGACATCCTAGAAACTTGTTTTATTTGTGGGCTGAAGGACAAATTTTCGTCAAAGATTACGTTTCCTCTCAGTGGTGCTGGAGGCCAAAACAATGTGAACTAAGTGACAGGAGAAAGAGTTTCTCAGGTGTTTAGGGCCAAATATAAAAACTGTGAATCATTAAAAAATGTCAAATAAATGAATTGAAGATGAAATGCCGTCTGTTGTCGCTCATGTTGGGTTGTTGGGTTTCTCTCTGTAATGTTGTTGTTTTAAAGTTTTTACTTTGTTGTAAGTGCCTTCACACACACACACACACACACACACACACACACACACACACACACACACACACACACACACACACACACACACACACACACACTACTTACCAGAGCAGAACCCAGTCCCGCATGGTCCCGTGGAAACCGTCCGATCATCCCTGTGAACACAGAACACGTGGGTCCAGTTATCACTGTTAGATTAACATTAACATCAACATGCTGTTTGAATGTCTCTGGAGACATATGAGGACGGTTTGGACGGTCGTTACCTGCCTCCCCTTCGGGTCGGGGGCACGGCTCGGTCAGCACCCGCAGCAGCCCGTCCGGTTTGTACGAGTAGTGCTCCACCAGCTGGGTTAAAGGGAGAAGAACCGTCAGACATGTTGGACGGACGGGTCCGTGTTGGACGGATGGTCCATGCTGGGATGGAGCTCCAGTCACTCATATTGTTATATATGTTGAGTTATTTGAATCCGTCCCCCTGCTGGTTGCTCGTGATATTGCTCCTCTGTTCAGTTTATTGGTCTGTAGAGTCACATGATCAGTTCCCGAGCAAAAGTGATGCATCGTGTAACATGTGGGCAGATAATTCTCCGTCTTCACTCCCCTGAGGGCCTACCAGGGGAGTGAAGAAATAAATAAGCAAGCAAGTCATCCATTACAGTTTCCAGTAAATAACACACATGCTGTTATCACACAGGACGTGTAACTCGACCAGACGTGTGTTATTTACTGGAAGCTGTGATGGATGACTTGCTTGCAGGTTGAAATGAAGCAATATTTCATTCGAGGCGGTTCTTTAACGTCACTATCTGCACGACAGCGATGCAGTCCATCAGCACCATCCAGGGTAATAATGTGATTATACAACAAGTTACCAACTAAATAAAATATGGAATCAAAATATATTCATATTGCTTTCAAAACTTTAAACTTTTTGTTTGTGCGATCTCCATTTCCTTGGCAACACATGGGGTATGACTAACAACTGGAAAACATATAGTCATGTCAGTAGACTCTTATGTAACGTATGTAATGTTTACTACTCCAGGAAATAGTCCGACCCTTAGCAACCACCTAACAACAGAGAGGATTTCTAGTCTCCACCTGAATAAATACAGAACATAGAAACACTAAACTGATCAGCTAGCTCAGTCTGGTTGGAACAAAGATATCTGATGAACAAAGATATCTGATGAACAAAGATATCTGATGAACAAAGATATCTGATGAACAAAGATATCCATAGACTCATGTGTTTTTAACATTTTAGCATCATGTCGTGTGTTCAAACCAAACCGGTCCAGCTAGCCTCCTCTAGGATTGTAAGTGCGTGACTATCCGTGGTGTTACGGTACGGGTGCTCAGAGCGACCAAAAAGGACCAAAAGAGACCCGACTTCACCAAATGGGTCATTTAATAGAACTATAACAAGTAGAAACTACATTATATTACATATTAGATGAAACTCTAGTCTAATTCTATTTTCCCATTGAGGAGGTGGAGGGATATTTCTAGTGAGGAGCAGGATGTGATGTCATAATGATTTGTTCCAGATGTTCAGTTGACCAATCAGATCTCTGGGGGCGGAGCTACTGGTTGTATAAACTCATTTAAAACAGCGTGCTGACCTGCCACAGGGTGTCGAACTTCTTGCCATCTGGGATGGACAGCTTGCTGCTCTGGTCCCGGTCAATGCGGTAATGCATCACCTGTCCTTCGTGCAGTAAACACAGAGCGTAGGATCCGACCCGATCTCTCTGCCGGATCCTGCAGCAGCAAGAAGAAGAAGAAGAAGAAGAAGAAGAAGAAGAAGAAGAAGAAGAAGAAGAAGAAGAAGAAGAAGAGGAAGCATGTAGTTTGAGATCAGAACCTTTTTCTTTTTCTTGTTGTGGAGTCTTTTCTCTGACGTGAATGAAGCACAAATATGATGTTAATATATTTATAACCCGTGAATGAGTTGCAGGGATGCAGAGCTGCTCTGATCCTAAAGAAGCAACATAAAAAGTATTTTCCCTGATGGGAGTGGTCTGAAGTTCCCTGACAGACATCAAACACCGACCAGGAATAGTTTTAAGGAACAGGACGAAGAGTTCAAGGTGTCGAATCAGCTTCCAGATCTCAATCTGATCGAGCATCTTTGGCATGTTCTGGAAGAACAAGGTGCAATTTACACGACTTAAACCGCCAGCCTGATCGACTCTGGTCCGGCAGTGAATTCACTGAAACAAAAAGCAAGTTGAGCAATTTTATGCAATTTAAAAGAAAAGTTTACTCAACTGTGAATATTAGTATTGAAACATGTGAATGTGAAATCCAACCAATCGGCCTTTCTGGGAGAGAAATTTGGGGTCCACATTTTAACAGCCAGCATGTTCGACCTCAGAGCAGCGCTGCTCTAAACCACATTAGTCACTTAACATCAGACACTGAAGCATCTGACCACACACACAATGGCTTCTCTGTTTTTCTAAACGTTTCTAAATGCAAGTTACAAAGTGCTTCACATAAAATAAGCCATTAAAACAAAACAACCAGTGAATTGTAACAACATAATGATCTTATAAAAATACCATAAAACAAATTAAAACAGGGTAGAATAGAAATAAGAGTCGATCACTAAAATCAACTAAAATCAGCAACCGGTAAAAGTCTGTTTCAAAAAGAGATTTAAAAGGTGTAAATCGATGATTGTTTGAGTTCTAGTTTTTTAGAAAGTGTCATATTTGAATGTTTATGAAGTGTTTGAACAATTTCACACTTTATATTTTCATTTCTTCAGTTTTGCTTCTATGTCAGACTCCTGCCTTCAGTGTGTGTAATTATAAAACGTAGTTAAGGAGGATTTAAGACTATATTCAGTGACATATTTAAACCTTCTGCTCTTATCCTAAATGTTTTGAAATGTTTCTTCTTCCTCATGCAGCCTGGTGAAACTTTGTTTTCTTAAATATGAATCCATTTTCATCACTGGATTTATTTTTATTCTGTTATTGTTTGTGATTGTTCCCTTGGGTAACGTGTTAACTGTAATATGGACCGTATTTAAGCAGCTGTCAGTCAGCTGTGACCTGCTGGCACTGCATCTGACTAACTTCACAATTTATGATCCGAGAAAGACGCCGCAGACATGACAGCAAGAACGAGAAGTACAGTTACAGGAACTGAACAGGAAGCCCAACATAATACTTCTGTATTATCAATACAGGAGCTGCTCCCAAAAATTATAATCTAAAAGTATAAAAATATTACAGAAACATATTCTGAAAGGTCGCACACATAATGGTCGGTGGGTTTTTGTTCCTGGAAGCTACTTAGCGAGTGAACATTTCAGCTCTGAGTGCAAAGTGTCGGGAACAATGTTGTGAAAATTTGAAATGCAAAACTGTAATTATTAGATGAGGCTGCGCTTCAGTGGAAAACAAAGTTTCCTGCAAGATGTTTCATGAGAGAAAAGGACAGAAGTGTTCACATGTCGCCCCGCTGTCGTTCTGCCTCTGGCTACTTCAGGAAGTCCTCTGCAAACTGCCTGAGCGGAAACCACAGTGCATGCGTGTGCGTGTGCGTGTGTGTGTTTCTTCAGCCGAGACCACTGCCTCTCAACAGAAGCTTCAGCTGCTATAAATACTCCACACACGCAACATCAAAGTGACATTTTAAACATGTTTTATATTGAATATTAAATATTAAATAATATTGCAGTGCTGTTCGTTTTTGTGGGCTTTTGCAGTGTTTTCATTCATTTCACAACTCACGAGATATTTACGAGATAAATCCGCACGACATTTTCACCACAGACTGATGAAACGTGGCAGCGCTGCTCTGAATCGTCTCCATGTCAGTTATTACAACAGAAAACAGCTTCAGTTTTATTGCACTCAGCAAACACAGAAAAGTACGAAATCATTTTCAAATATTCTGGGAGGTAGTTTATGTTCTTTTCTGTCTCGTTTCTCGGATGTTTCTGAAGCTAAAAGGTGTTGATTTGATGAAACGTATCCCCGTGTGTCTGCAGGTAACTGCAGTCTGCTGATGTTCCAGTAAAAGTTCAGCTTACAGGGGAAGTTTAAGTTTTTTTTATGTAGCAAATTTTTCGCCCTGCAATAAAAAAAATCAAGTTTGTGCGTAAAAACGTGTGAACAAATGATGCGTTACAGTTTAGTTGGTTTCTGTCACAGACTTTAAAAAGTCTGGATTGTGAGTCGAAACCATTTCCTTACATGTCGAGTTTAATGAGCAGGATCGAGACACACACACACACACACACACACACACACACACACACACACACACACACACACACTGCTTCCACTGTGAGATACTCTTCAGGTGTCATGTTCACGAAAACAGAACGGACGGACGGACGGCGGTGAAAACCCAAAACCATACTGCCTCCCGCTGTGTCCGAACCGCGGCATGGAAGCAAAACAACATGGAAAGTGAATAGAAATGATTTGAAATGGTTTGCTGACCAACTATCAAAAGTTGTGCAGAGACAGCCGGATCACACTTACAGGAACTTTCCGTTGGTGCGGGAGCCGTTCTGCAGCCGCGGCTCGGAGTCCTCCCGGTTGATGGCGCCGTGGAACCACGGCATCTTCTCATGGGCCGTGGTGGCGATGCGCTTCTCCAGCTGAGGCCTCTGACTGATGATGGCCTGCTCCAGAGCAGCTCCCTGCACACACACACACACACACACACACACACACACACACACACACACACACACACACCGTGAACTCCCTGATAGTTCCCAGGTACAGTGTGAACACTTGTCCCTAGTTAGTAAGCCTCTCATTACACTGTGGGCTCAGGGAGGCGTCAACAACACGCATGTTTCTGAGGCGCCATTTTGACCAACAACACAGTTCTACCTGCAAGAGCTCAGTGACATCTTTACTGGAGTCTTTAACAGCACTGGAGGGGAGAAGTAAATCTTCCTGAACTCCTGCAGGATTTCATGATGCTCAGTTAGAATGACACACTACAGCAAAATGTGAGATAGCCACACTTTGAGCTGTCTCGGCGTGAAAGTTACACGTTTTCCTGTAGAGGACAGAAATGAAAGCTACTTAGCATGATTAGAGCCATGTGGTTTACAGGAAAATTAAACTTATAGCAAAAACATGTGGTTGGGGCAACCGTCAACCATCAGTGATGTCATAATCCATCAGTGATGTCATCGTTGGTTTCACCTAGGTGAACACTTTGTTATCATAACTATGACTAAAGCCCAGTTTCTACAGTAGTAAATCGCTCAGCTGACCTCCACATGACTTTCCTTCCACCTCCGGACTAACCTGCAGGTTCCAGGTCTGTTTCACGTACTCCCGGATCAGCTTCTCCTTCAGGTCCTCGAACGGCCCCACCTTGGGCTGCATGTTCTTGGGCCTGTTGCAGGGCTTCTTCAGCAGACACACCAGGCCGTCCGTCTCCTGCGAGTGGTAGTCGATCACATCCGTGGGGCTCCTGTGGCTCTTCCCCCCCGCGATGGCGTACGTCTCGTTGGGCTGCCGTTCGATGGTGTAGTGGTAGCAGCGGCCTAAGTTGGACACCGACAGCGCGAAGCCTCCCAGGTAGTTCCTGCTCTGCCGCAGCAGATAGAGCCCGTTGCCGGTGCCCGTCTGCCGCAGGTAGTCCTCCGCCTCCTCCCTGGTGATGTTGCCGTAGAAGAACGGCAACATGTTCACAGTGTCAGCCATGTGTCGGCCGCCGGGATGAGTTCTCCTGGAAACAGAAATAAAACCACATCTGGATTAAGTCCAAAAGTCACATTTATTTTTTCATTTTACAGGAAGTGTAGCCTCTAGAATAGAAAGTGCTGATTCATCATGTAAGAGTGCACCTCAGGACACCTGCACTCTGACAGATGTGACGGTTTCAGGCTTGACCACAGCTGCAACATGAAATAATTCTGCTTGAATATGTGTTATTATATTGAGAGACGCAGTCTCAGGAGAGGCGAACCAGACGAACCAGGTGTTGCTGCTGCACCAGAAACACCCTGAATGTGGCCCCTCCAGTTATCATACAGTAACTTGAAGGGCCCACTTAGGTTATAAGTCCTGTAAAAACTGCTCGCGAGGCTCCATCATGTCTTTTTTACATGTGTTAAACTGATATTTTTTTAACACATACTCCACCATTCGAAAGGGGAACTGATGCTGCGATGGCAGGCAGGAAGTTTGTTGCACTGCTTGACTGCTGGAGAGGTTTGAATATATTAACTCCATCACCACAGCACCACTGGCTGCTAAACACAGACTGGATGTTAAAGTGTTTGTAGCTTCCAGGTCTGTAAAATGGTTCTGATCCAGAAGTGTCTTCAGCTGCAATACCAGCGAGTGCCACTAGAGGTCGGCTCCAAAAAGCCTCCGGCTCCATAGACTCCCATTCAACTTCTCTCATCAAATCCAAAGTGAATAAAATGTGTCCATCAGTTATCTCGGTGTTGTTAGCTAAAGTCACTCCTTCTTATTAGTTTTCTGGAGGTCCATCTGAAAATAATCCCTCATTCATTAGAAAAGAAGATTCAACAAGACCTGTTTTTGGGGGCGTGTCTGTTTGATTGACAGGCCTGTGGTGCAGTCAGGTTACACTTATCGGTGGGCGGGACGTAGTATCGTCAGGTTTCCAATCAGATCGGTCAGATCCACCGCTGGCTCCTCCCCCAGCTCATCCAAATATGGTCACGTCCTGCTCCAAACCGCTCCGAACTAGTAAAGATGGTGACGGACAGAATCTGAACTGGAGGATTCATAACGTTCACAAACCAACGATGACATCACTGATGGTTGATGACATCACTGATGGTTGATGACCTCACTGATGGTTACTGGTTGCTGATTGGTGGTAACAATGTGCTGCGATAACGTGACGCCACCGCCTGTATGAATGATGTCAGCTGCTGCCGTTAAACATCAGTCCAGTGTGAGCTGTCACTCAAACACAGACAGTGTGTACATACTACATGTATGTCAGCCACATGGCTCGAAGCTTTCCGTAGGTTTCAGTAGCGTCACACCAACACGGTGCTCATCGTGGCTCTCCCACGTTTTGCTGTGATGCTGGTTGGATAAGAGGCGCTGGGCTTCAGTCATCTGCACAAACACATCTGGAAAGATTTACACATCAAACCATGTGTTGTTTCTGGGATGAATTTGTTCGGAAGAAAGTCCAACGAGGTCCAAACAGTTTGAGAAGAACTGAAGAACTGGACCGTAAGAGTCTGCAGAGATGCTCCCATTTCTACAAGTCTGTTTCAGGGGGTCTCATCTTCTGCCTCATTACATCTGTTGTGTTGTGTTGTGTTGTGTTGTGTTGTGTTGTGTTGTGTTGTGTTGTGTTGTGTTGTGTTGTGTTGTGTTGTGTTGTGTTGTGTTGTGTTGTCTGCAGCAGGAGGAACCTCCAGACCTATGATCAACGGACCCCCCTGAAAGTATTTCAGCTCACTGTATATCATGAGGTCAGAGGTCATCAGCACAGTGACCCCGCCTCCACAAATACTCCCAATTCTTTAGAAAGGATAGAAACAAAAGTGAACAGCGCACCATGTTTGATCTTTTTACTTGCTGTAACATTTTAACATCTTAATGCTGAGCAGAAATATGCAGCATATTCAACCTCACGTCAGACAGCAATAACTCCGTTCCAGAAATAAACGCAAACGCAATGATGGACTTTACCAACAAAAACTAAACAAGAACCAAGCAAAGTTCAAAATTAGATTTTAACATCATTTCATCTGTGGAGAAAGATAAGGTGATTTTTTTTTTGTGTGTGCAAAACTCACACACACACACAACCACACACACACACACACACACACACACACACAGATCTGATATGGAGGTGTCGTCCACCGCTGCATTCTGCTGACATGACGAAACGACAGATTCTCTCTGACTGCGACTGTTTTTGTAATAATGTGTTTGAAGCTGCTTTTATGGAGTTTAACGACCGACGTTGAGCGACGTTTCTGATCTTGTCTCCGTTAGTTTGCTGTTTCCTTTCTAAGAGGAGCTTCAAAACCCGACAGAAATACCAGAAGGTGAAAGAAGGTCCTGTAATTATGTTAAAAAAAAAAAAAAACTATAAGTGAGAGTCTTGCATTAGAAATCTTGTGAAGAAGTATTCATGCTTCAAAGTGCTGCAGAAAACTGAATCAGTAGCTGCAGGTGGTTTTAACTGCCCATTTTCACCGAAGAGGCCTCGGGGTCGTCTGGATCGAACACCAGACCTCAAACACTCATTTCATCAATATTAAAACTACCAGAGAAGTTTAGATTAAACGGAAACTCATGAACTGTTTTATCTGTTTTCATGATCTCACATTTTTTGTATGACATTTTTCTCGCTGGTTTTAAAAAGGAGAAGCGACGAGTTAAGATCTCAAACGTCGTAATAGAAGGAAGACTTCACAGAAAGGGTGACAGTTTTAAAACAGGGAACTTGCTTCAGTGTTTAGAAAAGAAAATGCCTGACTTACTGTGTTGAATGTTGTTGAGGTGGTTGCAGGTTCGAGTCTCTCAGTCCTTCAGCATGTCAGCAGTCTGGCCAACATGAGCGGGTCATCTTAAATCCAGCCTCCTGACGAACAACATGAAGCTGAGGGTCAGCGGCAGGCTGCAGATCAGCCTTCCAGCTACGTCTCCAGCAGATCAACCTTCAGGCTGTGGACTCACACTGAGAAGTGCCGGTGTTCTCCGGCTTCCTCATTTCAACCACTTCCTGGACACTTTTAATTCTTGAACTTCCCTTTTTTTTTTTTTTTTTTTTTAATTTTTTTTAAACCTCCACACTGACCAACATGTCTGCTGTTCACCAGGAAATGATGCGACAGCAGCAGTGACAAGAAGGAAAACTGCTTTTTGAATTCATTGCTGACTTTTATAAAAACAAAAAAGTAAACTGGAGCTGCTGAGGAAGACTGAGGTTCAGCTGAGAGCAGAAGATGGGACTTTATCATTTTAAATATTCACTCTTGAGTATTTACTCTCTCCTATCATATATAATGTTGATAATGAGTGACTATTTGATAAAGTTTTTATTTATTTATCAACTATACTGTAGTTTATAAAAATTAACTATCATTGTTTTTAATGTTCTGTGCACTTTTCAATGGCTATAAAATAGAACATATTTTACATAAATATCATAATGTACCTTATATTCAGGAATTATAATGATTGATCATGATCATGCAATGATTTACATTCTCCATAGTTTAAATTCACCGCTCACCACCACTCTCCAAAATAGTGTAAGTATATATATAAATATATATATATAAACCATAGTTGTTAGATAATTGTAATGAGTAAACATTAACATTTATTTTCATTTTAATTGTCTTTATACATATATAATTTTTATATATAAATATAAATAAAATGTAAGAAATGTGTTACTGAAAAATGGCATAAAAATATAAATGTGAATATGAATAATAGTTAATAAGCCTTAAATAAAATAATAATACTTTTTTTTCCTGTGTTCTGAGTCCACCTCAGAAATGGACATCATAAATAGTAGTTGTTAGGTCATTGTAATGTCGTAAACAGTAACATTTATTTTCATATATATATATAGATAGATATAAAATTTAAAGAAATTTGAGATAAAAAATGAAAATGGTACATATATATAATTTTAAAATATATAAATATAAAATCAAAAATTAAATAAAAATGTTACTGTTTACTTCATTACAGTTATCTAACAATGACTATATATATATATATATATATATACTATATATATTAGATAAATGTGAACGTAAACAGGAACTTTTTTTTATTAAAGTGGAGTTTAAAGCTACATGGGAAAGTAAATGGACTTCTGCTGAGCTGAAATCAGTGTTTCAGTGTTTTAATGTTTCAATGTTTTAATGTTTCAGTGTTTTAATGTTTCAGTGTTTCAGTGTTTTAGTGTTTCAGTGTTTTAGTGTTTTAGTGTTTTAATGTTTCAGTGTTTCAGTGTTTTAGTGTTTTAATGTTTCAGTGTTTTAGTGTTTTAGTGTTTTAATGTTTCAGTGTTTCAGTGTTTCAGTGTTTTAGTGTTTTAGTGTTTTAATGTTTCAGTGTTTCAGTGTTTTAGTGTTTTAGTGTTTTAATGTTTCAGTGTTTCAGTGTTTCAACTCAGTGAGTGACTGAATGCTCGGCTGGTCCTCTGACGGACACACAGCTGAGTCTGCTGGAGCGAAGACAGTGAAATGAGAGAATTAAGATGCCGCAGGCTTCTTGTTTTCTTTTATGTGTGAAGGTTGTTGTCTGCAGCCGTCGTTAACTGATTCCCTGGAGCAATTAATCATAACTCCTTCTGACTTATTTACTTCACATCATTCACATGAATGGATTGTTTCCTTTTTCTATTGAACTGTAACAGTCCTTTTTTTGGTGTGATCCTCTCTGACCCATCTGTATGGGATGTGTGAACTGTGTGTGTGTGTGTGTTTAACAGTCATGTGAACCACTCAGGAAGTACCAGCTGGCTTTAGCATGTTTCACACTCAGAACATACTAAAAGCAGCACACGGCCTCTGAAGCTGCAGCTTTCTGATTGGTGGCCATGATGGAAAGTTTTTTTTATTCAGTTCAACTGATAAAATCCTGTATTTGTAAACTGTGCTGACAGGTAGGTGTCCTCACAAATACACAAATACATTGAGAATGTTTCTACGTGTTTGTGAAGCCGCTATATCATTTGCATTTGCTGGTATGCTGCACTTTAACTTCGACTCATTGACCCGCTCCTATTTCTGATAAATAGGATCAAACAGCTGTTCTCAGATGCAAACTAATTTAAATCACAATGGACAAGTGAGACTGACTCTGTACCCAAACTGAGAGTGAGTTACAGTGGGCAAAAAAGAAATAAAAATAAAAAACAGCTGGGGATCTGAGACCTCGAACAAACAGAAGCGCGACAGATGTTTCAGTCCTGCAGACGTCCAGTGAGCTGTGATGTCATATGAATCCAATTAATGCTTCTCTTTCTCTCTCATATTGGACTTTTAATTATAAATCTGTTTCTGCTTAAATGATTTAAGTAAATATTAGTTGAAAGATTTAGTTTTGTTGTATTACTTTAACACTCTAAGTAAGTTGAACTATTTTAAGGTGAATGAGTAATTTCAAGTTAAATAAACTTAAAACCAATAACATCAACTTAAATAGTTAAGTCCACTCCTGTCTGTATTTTAGTGGATTCTACTTAAACAAATAATTATGTCATTACTTTAATAATTTTAGTGCGTCCACTTGCCTCAAAATAATTAATTAAAATCAACTTATCTGGGTTTACAGTGTGTATAAAGTTCAAACTCCAATCTTAAGATCCTTTACATTATGAACTAAGATATAAATATAATAACATCCACCAAGTTATGTTTCATCTTCTCGGGATTAAAAAAAAAAAGATCAAATCTCACATTTTCCTTTGTTTTTAGAAGCTTTTTCATGTTTTTTTGTTTTTTTAAAAAGACAATTACGACTTTATGGCGAAATACTACAACAGGTTTTTGTAACAAATTCACAGTTGATATTAAAAAGCCGTCACTCTTATTGATCTCTGAGGTTGTACTTTATGCCATGTTGTCGATCACTCTGCAGCGCTCTTCCTCACCGACCACAGCGGGAGCAGATTGTGCAACGCTTTGACATTTCAAGCTGAACGTGGTGCCGGTTCACCTCCGGCGAGAAGCTGCAGGTCTGTTTGAATGGAAAACGCTGAGCGTGTGATGCGTGTTTGACACTCTGTGGTCTCTGTCATGTCGAGCTGCTCACAGGTCTCCACTTCCTCAGCAGCTCTTACCTCATTTTCAAAATTATGTTTTAAAAAGCTGCAGGTCCAAAAGAAAAATCACATTTCCTAGTTTCAGATCCCGTCAATAAAGTTAGACGACTGATGGAGACTGACCTCTTGTCGACACAAATTAGAGGGATGGAAAGTCCAAAACTTTCCCTGAAATAATCAGAATTTCATGAATAAAGGTGTGAACACGCTGCGCGTGGCTCCCCCTAGTGCAACAACACTGTCATGATCAACAGAAAAAACTTCCTGCAGCCAGCCACAAACAAACACGAGAGCTGCTCGTGTCCTGATGGACATTCACGTCTCAATATCCTGCTCGAGCTTTCTACAAACACCGAGAACCAACTTCAATTTAGTCTCTCTGGACTTCATGTTGAATATGTGTCCGAACACACTATGAAGATTATATAACACAAAACAACAGTTTGTTTTACTCTCATCAAGTTCCTGTTTGCTATTTTAAATAATGTATACCAACATGTTGAGTTGCTTCACGCATGACAGACATTTCTTCTCTTTCTTTTCTGCTGCACACATAAATTATTGTTATTCACCATTTCATGTTGTTTCTCACAGTCCTGTCACAACTATTTTATTTTAAATGTATTTATTATTAAAGAAACTGATTTTAATGCTTAAAACGTGTCGTGGATGTCGTTGATTTGACCTTTAACTTCCTCCACTTCCTCTAAAGCAGCTGGAAACCATAAAAAAAGGACAAAAGACAAAAAAAAATGTTTATAAAACGTTTAACAAAGACAAAAACAGAAAGAATATATGACAAAACAAAATGGACGAATGAAGTTTTACTGTTCATATTGTATTGCACTGATGTCTGTCAAAATGACTGAAATATGAACAGCCTGCTGATATCAACGCTGATGTACTAAATGGTATGTTTGTACGATAAAAGACTCCATTCCTGCTCTCTCTTCCTCTCCTGTCGGTTTCTACCTCTTAAATATTGACAGAAGGTCGATCGTGAATATTCTGTGTAAATTATATGAAAAATAAATATGGTGACAAACAGAAAGAAAAAGTGTTCATGAGTGAAGTGAAATATATCAGTGAGTGAACTAGCAGCTGCTTTCAGTGGAGATCTTTGAAAGTAAACCATGGCAGATGCAGCAGCACACAAACATGTCAAGCAGCTCCACTTATGCCCTACAGGTGGCGCTGACACACTGCCGACGTGCACGCAACACTGCAATGAAGCTCACCATCCGCCGCAGGACTGAGGAAGGAGATGTGCTCACATCAGCCTGAGCACCAATCAGACAGCAGGATGGTGAAAACGTGAGATTTCTCTACAGCTGCTGCAGCAGGAAGAAAAAAAAAGGAGGATGGAGGATATAAATACAGCAGAAAGTTTTCCACCTTCTGCCACTTCAATTGAATGTGTCTTAAACACGTCCTCTTCTCTGTTAGTTACAATAATCATACACAGCCCTGACCTGTTAAAACCACAGAGACCGCGGAGGAGCCGGGAGAAGAACTGGACCATCGGTACCATCCGTACCTCTCCATCACTCTGACACACACACGGAGGATTTATTCTGCCTCCCGAGTCCACATGTGTTGTTTCACAGCTGAGATGTCCTCCCTGTTCTTCCACTTAATTCTGGATCTGAACAGATGGGAGATGAAGAGGCGGGAAGTGGAGTCCTGCTTTTTGTTTTCAGACCTGATATTTTAAAAGGCGGGGAGTTGATGCAGCGCAGGAGCCCCCATGCAGCTCATGTGGCCCCCCCGGGGGGCCCACCCCGCCTGATCTCAGCCTGCCTCTGCTCCCCTGTTTTTTTTGCATTTGCATTGTGAATAATCTCCTTCAGAGAAATGTGTCTTTAAAGCCCTCCCTGTGAACATGCTGCCCTGCTGCTGTCTGCGCCAGAAGGACCTCTGATGATGATCACTGGCGCAGATCTAATTTCTCTCCTTTTTCTTCCGCACTGCCTGCGACCTTCCATCCTCCGGCGGGACACCGGCCCGCCGCCTCAACGCGCTCTGCACGGTCTCCCTCTGCGGCGTCTCATGCAGTTAAATACGTGCCACATAAAAGGAGAGGTGTCAGCGTGCTGCGGTTATATAAACGAGCCCCACTCACCCTGCGGAGTGCAGCCCCGGACCGCCACCGTCTGTCACCCCATCGTCACTCCGGACGGTCGCGTCGGTTCTGCAGGGAGGCTGAGCCGGTACCGCTGCAGTCACATCCTCTCATCACCGCTCTGACACGTTTACGGACACAGACTACAGACGACAGACTACAGACGACAGACTACAGACGACATGCTTCCGCTCCGGAGCTGCCACACTCCTGGATCACATCCTATTGATCCATAAACACACGCGCTCATCAGCCCGGCCAATGAAGCTCCTCCAAACAAATCATCACGCTGTCACATTAGTTCCGTTGGATATTTTTTTTTAATATTGCAAACATTTTTATTTATATATCAAATATAACGCCATCGTCCTTTAAAAAAAATAAATAAATTGTATTAGAAAACATCGTTTAAAAATACGAGCAGTTCATCGTGCAGTACGCGGCACCGCCAGCAGGTGGCGCTGCTACATACGCAGTTAATTATTACAGATTATCAGTGCTGCACAAACACACGTATACACACGTATGACCCAGGAGTGTGTGTCCTTTTAAATATAATTTGAGTCTGTTCAAGCAGCAGAAATGAAACGTGTTTTGTGGGCTCATCAGAGACGGACACGCGCTTCACGAGCACCGGGAGGTCTGGCAGCCTCACGTGTGCGTGTCAGACATCATTATCTCCTGAGTTTGGTATTAATACCTGTACGTTTTGCATAATATGCATGTTGTGTGTTGGTGGTTACAAACCCAGAGGGCCCCCCGGGGACCAGAGAGGAGCTCTCCCCGGGGGGCCCTCTGACGTCATCACGGCTTCATCCACTGAACCACGGCGGCTGTGGCTTGTTGTTGAGGTTGAGGTGAACATATCAGTGGACATCATCTCCTGTGTTAAAAGAAGAAGCGGCCCTGTGTGTGTGTGTGTGTGTGTGTGTGTGTGTGTGTGTGTGTGTGTGTGTGTGTGGACCCCGCGGCCTCTCGCTGCGGCCGTGCGCTGAGGAGCCCGGTCGTGACGTCACTGTCCGGGGTTTCCTGCTGGAGGAGCCGTACGGCGTCATGGCGGAGGCCGCTTGTCGGGAGACTCTGTGTTGAAATGCCAGCTTTCTACTGTCGCTGCTGACCGACGGGCGCAACACTTTGCTCACATCTGAACGGCCGAGGGGACCGAGTTGATTCGCGAACAGAGAGCAGAACCGGAGCTCCGGTCGGCCGCTGGTTCGGGCTGCTCTCCCGGTCCGGAGAGAGCAGGCGGCGGCGGCGCTTAGCTGCTAGCAGCGGCTAGCTCGCTCCTTCAATAAAAGAAGCAGCCGAAGCGAAGGCGGATGAACAGAAGTGTTCCGATCGGGTCTCCAGGTGAGTCGGAGGGACGGCAGTCGAGCACACCGCGGAAGTGCTTCTGCTCCCGGCCCGGTGCGAACGAGCTGCCGCGGCGTGTTGATGCGGTAAAAGCCGCGAGAAGTGAGAAGTGAGCGGCGGATGAAAACAAGATGGAAGAGGGGGAAGTTCGGAGCTCGGCTGCGGTCGTTCACGGTACTGACGGAGCTCTGGCTCCACCGCGGTCCGCTGCTCGGGCACACGGAGACGCGGTGAAACACCCCCGCCGGTGAAACACCGAGCGCGGCCCGTAACCGGGACCGGAGCTCCGCGGGGCTTCCGACCGGAGCGAACTTTACTCACTTTGTTAGCCGCCGTGCTAGCCTCGTGCTCCGTAACGTTAGCTAGCGCCGCTGTCCCTGACAGCCCGGTGCGCCCCGCCGGCCTCACCGCCACCTCACCCGGGCACCGCCTCGCGGTGCAGCGCCCCGTCCTCCCCGGGCTCCGGAGCGGTGGCGCATTTTTTTGAACCCTTTTTATCGAGTTCTGCTAATTCTCTCTAACCCGCAGCGTTAGCACAACACCGGGCAGCTAGCCGAGCCTCCGCGCGTCTCGCTCCCAGGAAAGGTCACCGTCCGCTCGGACACACGGGGCCGGCACCACCGGAGCTGCACGTGTTCCTACGGTAGTAAAGACTGCGGCGGGTTTTTTCCCATTGTCCGTTTGAAGCGGGAGGTCCGGCGCTGTGTGCCGACATCTCCGCTAACGGACCCGCCAACAGCACACACTGCCTCGTTAGCCGGCAGGAGCTAATCGGCTAACGCTGCTACGAGCTAAAGTGCAGCTGAACGAGGACCGGACCGGACCGGAGCCGCCGGCGGGTCGGCGGCGCCCCGCGCACCGCAGCGCGGGGTTTTGAGGGCTTATTTCGTGTTTTATTGGCCGCGGGGGGGAGGCTTTGTGGCCGGTGCTGCGCAGGCCCGATAGGCCTTCAGCGCCGAGGGAACAAAACCCGCTGAGCCGAGAGCTCCGCGGAGCCTCCGGCCTGAAGGCGAGTCCCTCCGGCGGCTCCTGTCGACATGTTCCCCGGAGGAGCGAGGAGCGAGGAGCGGTGCTCGCAGAGCAGAGACCACTTCAGAGAAACTCTGGATTTGTTACTCTGGGAACGTGTTGACATGTGTGTAAAGGCCCGTTGACCGGATGGAGTTTGATGCGTTTTATACTTCTCGTGCATCAGCACCTGTTTTGTGTTATTTTGCCGTGTTGAGTCGAGTTTTAACAGATCAGCTCATCCTGACTGACGCCGCTGGAAAAACAACAACACTGATAATTAAGTCTGCTTTAGGAAGACGACATTTCTCTGAAGTTCTGGATGTGCATGTTCTCTCGCAGGTGAATCACGTGGGACATAAACAGTGCAGGTGATCAGGGGGAGTCGGTTGTGGATTTCATCATGGCTGCACGCAGCGAGGACGAGAGCGTGAGCAACAGCAGCGGAGAATCCAGGTAAAGTCATCTTTCATCATGAATCACTGGAGGGGACGGAGCTGGACTGATGCTGATTAAAACATCAGCTGAGAGGATGCAGCTGACGTTTTACTGTTAACGTTTAGTGTTTGTTTACCCTGCTTGACCCTTATTTCACACGTTACACTGGACCAGACCTCATTTCAGTGTGTGGGATTATTTACGCTGAAATGAGCCATTTATAAAGTTCTGGATTTACACCTACTTGTTGTTTTTGGTGTGCTGGTCTGTTGTTAACACTTCACAGCTGATTAAATTCAAATAGGATTTTTTAAATCTGGAATTTTTTTTCAAATCGGCTGCAGTAATTCTCTCATTAAATTAATTTCGAATTAAACTGTGGAATTAGCTCAATGCCAGATAATCAAAGTCAAATGTGCTCTTGCACGTAATTGGAACATTTAGTGCGTTGCCTGAATAATTAATGTTTGGTTTTTTTTGTGTTTTTTTTTTCCATAACACGGTTTAAATTACATGGTTAGAAATTCAATCCAGGATTTAAGAATATGTAAAAAGTCGAACTATTTGGACTTTGTGCAAAGTAGGCTTCGAGTTTCCACATCGCGCTTGTGCAAATTGCTATTTAGACCCGGACCGGCTTCGTACTTGTTGACGCAATAAATCCCACGGCACCTTAAAGTGAGCTGAAGAACCTCAAACTGAAATAAATACCTGATTCTGTACGGTGACGCTTAAACGTCCACGAGAGGTAACGACAAGTAAAACACTTGACGGAAAACTTTTGACTTTGCTGAACTTTTTGATTGAAGAATGATTTTATTTATTAATCACTAATGTATTTTACGATGGTTGTCTTTTAATCGCGACAGTAATTCTGACGATGAATCCGGTTCTGGATCGGGCTCGGCGTCGGGGTCCGGCTCAGGCTCCAGTTCCAGCTCCTCCAGCAGCAGCAGCCAATCAGGGAGCAGCGACTCAGGAAGTGGCTCAGACTCCGGCAGCCAGTCAGACTCTGACGCGGCGAAATCCAAGGAGAAGATGGATCCACCAAATAAGTCCAACATCGACGGAGCCGAGGTGAAGAGACGGGATTTAACAGGAAATGATCACAGATGGAGAAAACAGAAGTTATTCTGAGAAACATTGCGTGTTAACTGTTAAAATATGATGTAATTTATCGCCACTCTGCAGTAATATCAGTGATGGTCCACACTTGTCCTGTCGACACCTTTCTCCATATTGTTTTGGCTAAAACCTTTTAAATGCATTCGTTGATTGCAGTTCTGGAAGTCGAACCCAAGCATCCTCGCGGTGCAAAGATCTGCTATGCTCAGGAAACAGCAGCTCCAGCAGCAGCAACAGAGACAGAGCTCCTCCAACAGTGGATCCGATGAGGTCGGTTTCTGACCAGAAACTCGTCAGGTCATTTGTGAACTTGCGTAAATGTAACATCACCATCTGACTGACCGTGTTGTGTTGATCGTCTTTTCTAGGACTCCTCGAGTAGCGACGAGTCCGACTCATCGAGTGGATCCAAAAGGAGAAGAAATTCAGGCTCCTCCGACTCCGGATCGGGTTCTGGATCTGGGAGCGGTTCTGGATCGGACTCATCGGCGGAGGACAACAGCGATGAAACGGCATCCGACTACGAGCCCAGTCACAAAATCAAAAGCAGAAAGCCTCCAACCAAGTAAGTGGACTTTAACTTTAACGGTCGCCCCGATCAGGGCTTCGTCTGAGTTTAACCTCGTCTTCACCTCTCGTCACGTCTCAGGATGAACTTTCGTAACGGAAAGAAAAGCAGCGCGCAGAGGAAGAAAGCCCCGAAGGGCTCTTCCTCCGACGATGACGACGATAACTACAAGAAGATGGCGTCGGCGGGGCCGCGTCGGCAGGCCACCGTCAACATCAGCTACAAGGAGGACGAGGACCTGAAGACGGACTCGGACGACCTGGTGGAGGTTCTGGGCGAAGATGTCCCGCAGCCCGAGGAGGACGAGTTCGAAACACTGGAGAAAGTGATGGACAGCAGGATAGGAAGGAAAAGAGGTAAGAGACAGCGACGTCGTCCACTCGAGTTGTGTTTGTGCTGTAAACAGTTCATCTTAAGGATCACGGAGAACCAGATGAGATATGTCACACCGTGTTCCTTCCTGTTTCCCAACAGCAGTCGGAAGTGTAACCACTGTATACACAATAGAAGCAGACGGAGACCCCAACGCCAACTTCAACCCCAACAAAGAGGCCGGGGACGTCCAGTACTTGATAAAGTGGAAGAACTGGGCCCACATCCACAACACGTGGGAGACCGAGGAGACGCTCAAATTACAGAACGTCAAGGGCATGAAGAAGCTGGACAACTTCAAGAAGAAGGATCAGGAGAAAAAGAGATGGTGAGAGCTTTTTTCTTCTTTTTTTTAATAAACCTACGGTGAGCAGCAGGAAGGACCACAAGCACAACGACCACGATGACCTCATGATGACGCTGTCAGTCAGTCTCATCATGTGTAGAAACTCTGAACACACAAAAGTCACAAGTTATGATTTCTATAAATCGGTTTCAGTATGTGGTTTGAAATAAGATTCAGATTTGTTTCGGTCAAACTGATCTGATCAGATTTCGGGTGTTTTTTATGTTTTTTTTTCTTACGGCTGTAACTTTTGATGACACGTGAAGTTTGCGTGTCGATCACACGTACAGAAACATGTCAGTTCGTTGGAGGTCAGTTTGAACCACAGACTGGATATAAAAGAGTTCGTAGCTTCCAGGTCTGAAAAATGGTTCCGATGCAGAAGTGTCTTCAGCTGCAATACCAACGAGTGCCACTAGAGGTCGGCTCCAAAAAGCCTCCGGCTCCATAGACTCCCATTCAACTTCTCTCATCAAATCCAAAGTGAATAAAATGTGTCCATCAGTTCTCTCGGTGTTGTTAGCTAAAGTCACTCCTTCTTGTTAGTTTTCTGGAGGTCCATCTGAAAATAATCCCTCATTCATTAGAAAAGAAGATTCAAGAAGACCTGTTTTTGGGGGCGTGTCTGTTTGATTGACAGGCCTATGGTGCAGTCAGGTTACAGCTATCGGTGGGCGGGATGTAGTATCGTCAGGTTTCCGATCAGATCAGTCAGATCCACCGCTGGCTCCTCCCCCAGCTCGTCCACCAGTCGAGACAGATGTTCTCCACCTGTCGGAGGTGTTCTCCCTGTTCTTCCTTCCAGCTGTCACTCATGTTGCGTTGTTTTGTTCCTCTCTCTAATACTGTCAGGTCTCCACCTCGGTTTTATGATTTGGGACTATATAATCATAATAATAAACTTTGTAGCACCTTTCATACACACCGCTCTGAGTCTAAGATTACAGAGACTTTTTACCTCTGAGGATTTTAGTTTTATCCTTATTTCATTTTAGGAAACTCATCCATTTATTTATTGCTGAAAGACATTCAGTGACGGAGCACTCAGCTGCATCATCATTTGGTTCAGCAGCCATGTTCAGTTGTGTATCATCGAATAACTATGGAAACAAGCATTGTGCTCTCTAATGATGTTCCCCGGTGGCAGCATGTAAAGTGAGAATAAAACCGTCCTGCTTCAAGACCCCATAAAACCTCTTCGTCTCTCTAAAATAGTCGTCAGCCACCTTTGACCTCTAACTAGTGACAGTTTTGGCTTCTGTCATTGGTTAAAAATTTAGATTTGTTGCTGTAGTGTCTGTCAAAGTGGACCTTTCGGTCATAAGGGGTTCACGTCATCGCCTACAGCTTCCTGGTTTCCGTGGAGATTTATCATCTGGTCGCAATGTTGCTGACTTCTAATGATGAAAACTGTCTAATGTTTTTCCGCGCAGGTTAAAGGCGGCTTCACCGGAGGATGTTGAATATTTCAACTGTCAGGAGGAGCTGATGGACGACCTGCACTCTCAGTACCAGCTGGTGGAGCGAATCATAGGTATTGTTGTCTGTGTGAAGCAGTCTGCACTGAACACATATATCTCTCTGACACCACTGGACTTGTGTCACTAAACAGTGTCTCCACGTTCCTTTGAGCAGGGCATTCAAACCAGAAGTCGGCGGCGGGCTACCCGGACTACCTGTGCAAGTGGCAGGGTTTACCGTACTCGGAGTGCAGCTGGGAGGACGGCGCGCTGATCGGCAAGAAGTTCCAGAAGTGCATCGACTGCTACATGAGCAGAAACCAGTCCAAGGCGATTCCATTTAGAGAATGCAAGGTGACTCGCTGACCTGTCATGTCTGGGTTGATTGACAGCTCGGTGGAGCGGTGACGTGTTGTATTTAATCTCGTCTAGCTGAGTCACGTTTTTCATGTGAAATAAGCTGCTCTTCCTTCGTCCAGGTGCTGAAGCAGAGACCTCGGTTCGTGCCCATGAAGAAGCAGCCGACGTACATCGGAGGGGACGGCCTGGAGCTCCGAGACTACCAGCTGGACAGTCTGAACTGGATGGCCCACTCCTGGTGCAAGTAAGACCTCCCAATAAACAGGTTCCCTGGATGACCACCAGCTACAGCTAAACATGTGTGTTAACAGACAGTCAGTCCCTCCAGGATCTTGCAAAGTCTTTTGTAATTGTTACGATCAAAAATGTTTGATTTTGCGGTGGATTTTCTCCCAAATGTCGACGTAATTTGCAGAGTTATCAGAGTTTTAAGTGAGTGTTTTGTGGTAAAATTGCAGGAAAAAAGTTTTTTTTTTTTTTTTTTTTTTAAAGCACTACCTGATAAACAATGATATGTAATCACTTCCTGTGAGATATTTGAATTTGCGTTAATTACTGCGATCGTTAGGATTCGGAGTAAAATGTAAATTAAAAACCAAATGCGCTGATTTCTAAATCGTGTAAACCCAAACTTAATTCAAATGAAGACAAAGGACAACATGGGTTATACTGACAGGTGTTCTCATGATATTTTGTCTATCCTGTTTGAATGAACTGGGTTGAACGTATAACTCCGATTTTTAAAGTAAAAATTGCTGGAACTCGCAAATATTGCAGAGTTTGCATATATTTGCATTAATTATTGCGACCGCCCGATGGCCGTTAGTCCCATTGTTACATGCTGAGCGTGAACTCAACCTGCTCTCTGTCTTCCTTCGTAGAGGCAACAGTTGCATCCTCGCTGATGAGATGGGTTTGGGGAAAACCATCCAGACCATCTCCTTCCTCAACTACCTGTTCAACGAGCACCAGCTGTACGGGCCCTTCCTGCTGGTGGTGCCGCTCTCCACGCTCACCTCCTGGCAGAGAGAGATCCACCTGTGGGCCCCGCAGATGAACGTCGTGGTCTATCTGGGAGACATCAGCAGCAGGAACATGGTAAGATGCTGTCACGCACACACACACACACACACACACACACACACACACACAGCAAGGGGGGGGGGTTGTAATTCAAAGTGAAGATGTTTGGAGATGTATTTCCTTTTCTCCTGTGTTTTGGTTTCATAGATCAGAACTCATGAGTGGATGCACGTCCACAACAAGAGGCTGAAGCTGAACATCCTCCTCACCACATACGAGATTCTTCTCAAAGACAAGGTCAGCAGCTTCCTGTTGTTTGTCCCTGAGGGGGTTTTATTGCCAGAACGTGTGAGGTGGTGTGGTGTGATGGAGGCACCGGTTGAACCTGCTCCGCTGTGTGTCTGCAGTCGTTCCTGGGCGGCGTCAGCTGGGCCTTCATCGGTGTGGACGAGGCGCACCGGCTGAAGAACGACGACTCCCTTCTCTACAAGACCATGATCGACTTCAAGTCCAACCACCGGCTCCTGATCACCGGGACGCCGCTGCAGAACTCCCTGAAAGAGCTCTGGTCCCTGCTGCACTTCATCATGCCTGAGAAGTAAGCCGAGCACTTTCACAACAAACTGTCATACTGTGTTTACATTTGAGGAACTTTTAATGTCGATGGAGCGTCTGTCCTCTCCGTTACAGTCGGATCAGTGAAGACTGTAGGCGTCGGGAGGTTTTGGAACTTTGAGCTCCATGATGGTTTTTAAAGTTCAGAAAAAGATGAGAACTAAAAGATTTCTCTGATGTGCTGTCTGATTATTATAATTTCAAAGTGAGTACTTATGAACCCTCAAGAAGTTGTTAAAAACTTTTTTTTTTCTTTTTTCTTTCCCAACTTGCAATTTTGCACTGCAAAAAAAAAATCACAAACTCAACAAAATAAAACTTCCTTTTTTAACTTTAACTAAGAAAAAAGCAACACAAACGTGTACTAGATTTATTTCTGGCCAATAAGGTCCAGCCGGCTTATTTTTTTACACCTAGATATCTGCCTAAATGTCAGCAACTAAACCCAGTCTGAAGAAAAGAGAAATGAAAATCCCTGACTCACCTGGTCTTATATGCAGCATAAGGGTGCTTTGAAAAGGCCCTAAATCTAATAAATACATGTATAAATATATAAATATAGTGGTATATGTGTGTAAAACATGATCAGCTGTTTGCTGTGTTGCTGCAGCCTGCTGATCTGATCCGTGTCTCTGCAGGTTTCACTCGTGGGAGATCTTCGAGGAGGACCACGGTAAAGGCCGGGACTCGGGCTACACCAGCCTGCACAAAGAGCTGGAGCCGTTCCTGCTGCGCCGCGTCAAGAAGGACGTGGAGAAATCTCTGCCGGCCAAAGTGGAGCAGATTCTCCGAGTGGAGATGAGCGCCATCCAGAAGCAGTATTACAAGTAAGAGATTATCTCAAGTCCTTCGGCCCCTGTGAGTCAACCTCAGGTGATGCGTGCTGATTGGTCTAAGACTCATTTAGAACAACGAAACACGCTCAGTTGGAACTCCTGGTTCTCCAGCAGAGGCCCCGTAGAAATAAAAGACCAGGAACATTAGATTTGTGAAGTAGCTGCAGGTGGAGGAGCTGCCGCTGCAGGTGGAGGAGCTGCCGCTGTAGGTGGAGGAGCTGCAGCTGCAGGTGGAGGAGCTGCAGGTGTAGATGACGACCGTGAACTCGGTTTTAAAGGAGTCCAGAATAGATTTAACGCCACTTGTTTTGAGCTGCATTAAAAGCTGTTATAACATCTCCATTCAGAAGATATCATATTTAATCAGGTGTTTCTTTATTGACCTCCTGGTTATGTGGTGCAGAGAAAGTTGTGGAGGAGGACTTTATGTATTTTTTTTTTCCCGTTTCAGCCACTTGTACAGTCAAATTCAAAATTTTTCCAGCTGTTTTTCTTCTAATTTATATAAGTTTTATAGACAATTCAGCAAAATTTAATTAAAGAAAACAAAATTCTCACTGACTTGAAGTACCTCCAGGTGGTTGAATATGTTATGCGTGTTACAAGATGAGCTTCAGTGCGTATTTCTTCCCAAGTGAAGGATGATGTTTTTAATTGAAATGATTTCTAAATGTTCCAGTTGTATTAATGTGTGTGTGTGTGTGTGTGTGTGTGTGTGTGTGTGTGTGTGTGTGTTTGTGTGTGATCAGATGGATCCTGACCAGGAACTACAAGGCTCTGAGTAAAGGTACCAAAGGCAGCACGTCGGGCTTCCTGAACATCATGATGGAGCTGAAGAAGTGCTGTAACCACTGTTACCTTATCAAACTGCCGGAGGACGAGTTCCTCAACAGGGCTGAAGCTCTGCAGGTCGGTGAATATTCAAATATCATGTTTATTAGGATCATTGTGGAGTTCCCTAAAATGTGTTTTCACATGTAAACATCATGTCCTGGTTTTAAGAAACTCTGGTAACATATTTTAATGATCAGCCCCAATATTAAAACTACTGACATGAATAATAAACTAGTTGAGCAATAAATCCCTCCAAATATAATGGTATGATTTTCAGTATTCAGTTCAGATTTACAAATCAGCACAATCAGTTTTTATTTACATTTTATTCAGAATCCTAACGATCGCAGTAATTAACGCAAATTCAAGCAAACCCTGCAATTTGTTTTTTTAAATTCCCACAATTTTCTTCAACAAAAAACATCATCAGAATCTGAGCTGAAAGTATTAAAACATAAAGTAAATTTTTTCAAACAAAACTGACTTTATTAACAATAACTCCTCATTTCCAACCAGAAAGTCTCTGCTCCTGTTTTCATCTCCAAATAAAACTCTCTTCACGGAGAAACCGGAACAAGAGGAGAAACAGGAAGTGACGGGGTTTGTGGGAAATGTGTTCTTCACATTAAAATGATGATTAAATGTTTGTGATCAGAGGAAGTGATTCCATATTACTGGATGTTAAATGAGTTTTCTCCACACGTCCAGTTGTCAGAGACGTCTCTTTGTTTGTTTCATCCAGCAGGTCTATGTGTTGAATGAACATGAATTAAACAGCATCTAAAGCTCTTATTTTGAAAGGCTGATGTAGTCCTTGTTTCTAGATTCCAGTCACAGACGGTCTGTTCTGGAAACATACGCAGCTTTTAGGACCTTTTATCTCCACGGTTCAATAAATACATAAAAGAAGATCAGAACTAAAATCAGGTAGTGCTTTAAAAAAAAAAAAATACTTTATCTTCCTCCACTTTTCCTGCAAAAAAACCCTGCAAATTACATCGACATTTGTGAAAAAATCCACTGGAAAATCAAACATTTATGATCACAAAAAGACTCCTGGAGGGACCGATTAGTTGAGGAAACTAACCTTTCTCGCATTAATACAGAAACAAATGCAAATGCCATGTTGTCATTGTGGTTTCTTTTTCACTGTTTGAGGTTTTGACTCGTGCTCTTCCATTTATTTAACCTCTTCTTCCTGATATTTGCGTGATAGCGGATGGAAAAGAGCATGAATTCAAAATGAGTTTTCCGGACTATTTTTATTTTTAAAATAGAGTAAAGTTGATGCTACATTTGGAAAAAGAAACTTTTTTACGATGTTAATGTTCATAAAAGTGAGCCTGACCTCGAGCACGACTGATTTCATGGTTATTTCCTGGAGAACGTGTTATTTACCGACAACCCCTCTTCCTCTGACAGCAACTGATCCGCAGCAGTGGGAAGCTGGTTCTGCTGGACAAACTGTTGCTGCGTCTGAAGGAGAGAGGCCACCGCGTCCTGATCTTCTCCCAGATGGTGCGGATGCTGGATATCCTGGCCGACTACCTGCGGAGCCGGCAGTTCCTCTTTCAGGTAGCTACACGACAGAAACACATGCTGGACACGCACACACAGGCTCGCTCTGCATGCAGTGATGAATTCAACATGTTGGACATGTGTGCAGAGGTTAGACGGCTCCATCAAGGGGGAGATGAGGAAGCAGGCGCTGGATCATTTTAACGCTGAAGGCTCCGAGGTACAGTGACTTCTTTAATCTGAACACATACAGTTCCACAGATAATAAACCGACTGTTATTTAACCTGAACCTCCTCTCGTGTGAACAGGACTTCTGCTTCTTGCTGTCTACGCGTGCGGGCGGTCTGGGCATCAACCTGGCGTCGGCCGACACCGTCGTTATCTTTGACTCAGACTGGAACCCCCAGAACGACCTGCAGGCTCAGGCCAGAGCCCACCGGATCGGCCAGAAGAGACAGGTCGGCAGAATCTCTCAGAACCGGGATCCATTTACACTCTCCGTTCATTTTAATACGGTTGTTTTACAGTTTTCGTTCAATATTCTCGCACCGTGGAGCCGGTTGGCTGTAGCATCATGTTGCCTGAGGCAACAGGAAACTAGTTGCTTCACTTTAAAATACTTGGAATAGTTACAGCAACAGTGAGGAAGAATTATTCAGGCAACGTCAAAAGTCTTGTTACAAAAAAGAGATTTACATTTAAAATTTGACTTTACTAAAAGTACAAAACTATGAACAAAAGGTACTTGCTTGGACTTATTTCCCCGCTCTTTATGTAAATGAACACATTCAGAAACATGAGGAGCGATGAGTCGAAGCTGCAGTTATTTACCACAATGACACACTGAGTCTCATTTTAACGCTCTGTCTCTTAGAAATGTATTTCTTGTTTTTAAATGTCTGAACACTGGAGTTTGTAATTCCCAACCTGAACCGTCAGACTCGACCCGATCACGTCGGTTCAGGCTCAGATTATTGAATCATTCCAGCGGGTTTGGGAGGGTCGGGCTCTGAGCCGCGGTGGATCAGTGAACTGTGCGAGGGGGCTGTCCAGATACTCTGTGTTCACTGGTTTGTTTGTGGACCGGCAGGTGAATATCTACCGTCTGGTGACCAAAGGCTCGGTGGAGGAGGACATCATCGAGAGGGCGAAGAAGAAAATGGTGCTGGACCACCTGGTCATTCAGAGGATGGACACCACGGGGAAAACTGTCCTCCATACGGGCGCTGCTCCCTCCAGGCAAGAAACACCGACCACGCTGCTGCGTCTCTTCTACCTTCGACTGATGTTTCTGTTCTCGTTGAGCACGTTGTTTCTGAAATCACTACATCTCACCTGACTGTTTCATCGTGTGCAGTTCAGCGCCGTTCAACAAGGAGGAGCTGTCGGCCATCCTGAAGTTTGGTGCTGAGGAGCTTTTCAAAGAGCCGGAGGGCGAAGAGCAGGATCCTCAGGTATGTTCTTCAAAATACTTCCAGTAATAGTTCAGTAAAGTAGAGAGTCTTTGAGCAGCGGTTCTTCAAGCATCTCTGGAGGCAGCTTGTTCAACATCTTTACAATAGTTCCTCTGTGGATTCAAGCTGAGTTTAAATGTTTCAGACCGTCTTTTGCAGGAGTCTCTGCTCACTTGATCAGTGAAGGTCGTTCTTAATGACGCCGGCTGTATATTTGAGGCTTGCTGTCATTCTGCAGAAGGAATCAGGAATCGATGGATAAAAATGTCAAACGGGGGCAGTCACAGTTTTAAACTTTTTTACTACACGACTACAGAGACGTGATGAGAAGCTGCAGTTTGTGATTCACTAACAATTAACTACTTGTTCGAATCAATTAAGTTTGACATGCAACAGAGAAGAAAGAAAGAAAGATGAGTTTTCATGGAAACGGCAGCATCAGCAGATTAACAGGGAGTGAGGTCATTTCCCAGCATGCATTCTTCCTTTGTAACTTTTGAGAATAAAGCAATCAAATAAAATAGGTGTAAGTGGTGCGTAGACATGTTAACAAAGATAAATGAAATATGTTTTGTACACCTACATCATCCTGTCAGTGTAGTCATGTGATCCATGTTCGTATGATGATGTCACGCGTCCTCACTAGGAGGTTTGATCCGCTCAGCGTCGACGACGTGTCGGTCACGTGACAGTGTTAAGCTCCGTCCAGGTATATCCTGACGGTTCCACATCAAACCCTCCTAAAACCGTTCGTAGTCACGTTGTACTCTGACATGTCTTCGTCCTGCTGCAGGAAATGGACATCGACGAGATCCTGAAGAGAGCGGAGACGAGGGAGAACGACCCCGGACCCTCCACGGTGGGGGAGGAGCTCCTGTCTCAGTTCAAGGTTGGAAAACTCGTTCTCCTCTTCCACAAAACCCCATTTTAAAATGTCCTCCGCTGTTATTGAGCAGGTCATTAGTTACAGCGCTTCATCCACTGACAGGTGGCCAACTTCTCCATGATGGAGGAAGAGGAGATCGACATCGACTCTGAGCGAAGCCAGAGGAGCTGGGACGACATCATCCCTGGGGAGCAGAGGAGGAGGATGGAGGAGGAGGAGAGACAGAAGGAGCTGGAGGAGATTTACCTGCTGCCTCGCATGAGGAACTGTGCCAAACAGGTATGTACACAATATACACAACGTACACAATATACACAAACAAGTATGTACACAAACAGGTACACAATATACACAATGTACACAAACAGGTATGTACACAAACAGGTACACAATATACACAATGTACACAATATACACAAACGGGTATGTACACAAACAGGTACACAAACAGGTGTGTACACAATGTACACAAACTGGTATGTACACAAACATGTACACAATATACACAAACAGGTACACAATGTATACAAACAGGTACACAATGTACCCAAACAGGTATGTACACAAACAGGTACACAATGTACACAAACAAGTACACAATGTACGCAAACATTGCATCTAATCAGTCCTTCCAGGGTTTCACAGAATTTTATTGTGATTCTTGCGATCAACAATTTTTGATTTTGTGGGGGATTTTCCCAAAAAAATTGTGATGTAATTTGCGGAATTGTAAGTGATTTTTTTGTTTTTTGTTTTTTGTTTTTTGTTGTAAAATGCAATTTAAAAATAATAATAAATAAATAAAAAAATAAAATTGCAAGTCGAGAAAGAAACATACAAGGACTACATTTAATCACATCATTTTAATGTGAAGAACACATTTCCCACAAACCCCGTCACTTCCTGTTTCTCCTCTTGTTCCGGTTTCCTCTGTGAACAGAATTTTATTTGGAGATGAAAACAGGAACAGGGACTTTCTGACTGGAAATGAAGAGTTATTGTTAATAAAGTTAGTTTTATTTGAAAAGATTTACTTTCTTTTAATACTTTCAGCTCAGATTCTAATGACGACGTTTTTGGGGGAAAAAAGTTTCAAGTTCCTGAAAATATTGTGGAGTTTGCTTGAATTTGCATTAATTATTACGATGGCAGGATTGTGATTTCCTGGAGGGACTGACTACCAGCTGAACACACTCTACTGACTGATGCAACACCGTCTATGTAGACACGGCTTCAGGACTCATAATTTAGTTTTTTTTCGTACCTGTTATTTTTCCTTTTGTTGACCGTCCTCGTTTGTTAACAGATAAGCTTTAACGCTAGCGAAGGCCGGCAGAGTAGGAACAGGAGGTACTCCGGGTCGGACAGCGACTCCCCCTCAGACCGGAAGAGGCCAAAGAAACGAGGACGGCCTCGGACCATCCCGCGAGAAAACATCAAGGGTTTCAGTGATGCTGAGATCCGGAGGTGAATCTACCAACAACCAGTTTCCTGTGTAGCTGTTCATCTTCACGCTTCCCTATTAACACGTCTTTGAACTCCCCACAGGTTTGTCAAGAGCTACAAAAAGTTTGGGGGACCGCTGGAAAGGTGAGCTGCATGACATCTTCCTGTTCTTGTTAAGTACCAAGATGTCCCAGCGTCCTCTGACTCCACGCCGTCTCCCATCAGGTTGGACGCGATCGCTCGGGACGCTGAACTCGTGGATAAGTCCGAACATGACCTGAAACGTTTGGCAGAGACGGTTCATAACGGATGTGTGAGGACGCTCCGAGAAAACCCCTGTGGACCAGAGAAGACCTCAGGTAAACAAACACCTTCATGTCTCGGAGGAACACAAAGACAGAAGTGATGAGGTTTAATCTCAGGACTGGACTTCAGGTGTGTTCAGATGATGGGTTTTTATTCCCGTTGTCCTCCTGCAACTTCAAGCAAAAACTCACTTAAAACTCCACAAATTTAATCGACTTTTTTGAGAATATTTGCTGGAAAATGAAGTATGAGCATTTTAGCCTCATTGTTTGAGCTGCAGCTCTCGTCCTGTCAGACAGGCTGCAGGGCAGATCAGAGCTACATACCAGAGCAGTCGGGAGGTGCACCGACATCCTTCAGTCAGGCTATCGGTGTTGTGAAGCTCAATCACAGCAGGGAAAGACCAAGAGGTTTGCTGGCCTCTGAACACTTTCTCAAGAAATTCTACAAGAGTAGGACACACTGAAAACCTTCGTTTACTTTACTGACAAGCTGTTAGCAAGTTTGACCTTTTTGCATTGGTTAAAGTTTGCATCCTATTATTCTGCATCAGTCTGTGTACAATGATGCAGAGACTCAGCTGAGTGTTTTCTGTACTAATGATGTGAATTTCAACAGTTAAGCAGCAGTCTTGTTATTCAGGGTTGGAGTCTGGTATTCTGGCATATTATCAGGAATATTTTTACTCCAAAACTGACCTGAAATATTGTCATAGGATTTAAGGCCTATATTACCCACCCTGAGTTGGGTGGTGAGGTGGTTGTTGATGTTGTTGTTGTGTGCTTTGTGTTTCAAAAGTAGAACTGAAATTGGAAATTATTTTTCAAGATGAAACAATTTAGTCCAAGAAATCAGAAAATTGTGGAAAATGTCTGTTATAATTTTTCTATGCATGAGGTGACGTCCTCAAACCCAGAATACATGGCACCAATATAAACCCTGCTAAACACTGAAAACGCTTCTTACACGATTGAACGGATGTTAAATCATGAATTTGCTCGTGTTTGATCATCAGGCGGCAGAAGAGGGAAGGTGAAAGGCCCGACGTTCAGGATCTCTGGAGTCCAGGTGAACGCCAAGCTGGTCATCTCCCACGAAGAAGAGCTGGCGCCGCTGCACAAGGCCATTCCTGCCGACCCCGAGGAGAGAAAGAAGTAAGACTCCCGATGCTCCGAAGGGCTTCTTAGTTTACTGTGTTTGTATGTGGTATCGCAGGATTAAAGTACTGCACAGTATTTAGAAAAATCACAAAAGGAGGATCACGAGTGCCGTCAAGAATGAACATAATATGCCCTTTATTTTATACACTCACATATCGGTATCGAAATTAGATTCCAATCCAAAGCGGAGCCGGACTTTATTTATACTCTTTAATATGTGACATTGTTTCTCATCTTTATTCCAAATACGCTATATATGGGAATATATTACGCCTATAAATAACATATTTCTCCTCCATCCACCAACCCTGTTGCTAAATATAACAGGTAGGTAGGTAGGTAGGTAGATACTTTATTAATCCCCAAGGGGAAATTTTTTTCACTACAGCAGCATTTATAGATACAGGAAAGCAGTAAAAAATATTAAATATAAAAATGCACAGTATATACAATAAAATAAGATCGAATAATTAAATTAAAACTTAACTAAACAATAGTGCAAAGTTTTTTATGTGTGTATATATATATAAACAAACAAGAAAAACAGACAACGGTGTTATTGTTGTGTGATGGATTACTAACAACTGTGTTTAATTGTGTGTGTTCGATCAGGTATATAATCCCGTGCCACTCGAAGGCAGCACACTTCGACATTGATTGGGGGAAGGAGGACGACTCGAGCCTCCTCATAGGAATCTATGAATATGGATATGGCAGCTGGGAGATGATTAAGATGGACCCGGATCTCAACCTGACACACAAGGTGAGTCCAGAGATAATAACAATAATTATACTATTAATAAAGGAACTACACGGAGCTCTGCAAAGACATAACAGCAAACACAGATTTTAGAAATTACTATATAATATTATTTAGAAGAAGAAACGATGCATCCGGGGTGTTCAGTTGGTTGCAGTCTGCAGCCTCACCACTAGATGACACTAAATCTTCCACACTGCTCCTTTCAAACAGACTCCCATTCAACTTCTCTCATCAAATCCAAAGTGAATAAAATGTGTCCATCAGTTATCTCGGTGTTGTTAGCTAAAGTCACTCCTTCTTATTAGTTTTCTGGAGGTCCATCTGAAAATAATCCCTCATTCATTAGAAAAGAAGATTCAAGAAGACCTGTTTTTGGGGGCGTGTCTGTTTGATTGACAGGCCTGTGGTGCAGTCAGGTTACAGCTATCGGTGGGCGGGACGTAGTATCGTAAAGTTTTCAATCAGATCGGTGAGATCCACCGCTGACTCCTCCCCCAGCTCGTCCAAATATGGTCACTTAGAGTTGAAAAAGTTATTTATTATGATATTTATGTGTTTCTGTGTCCATTGAAACGTCATGTGTCCCTGATGAATGTGTCTCTGATGAATGTGTCCCCCGCTGATCAGCTCCTACCAGACGACCCTGACAAGAAGCCGCAGGCCAAGCAGCTGCAGACCAGAGCCGACTACCTCATCAAGTTACTGAGCAAGGACCTGGCCAAGAAAGAAGCCCAGAAACAAGCGGGGACGGTAAGTGGAGCTTCATGTTCATCACTGCTGCACCCGTCACTCAAATGTAGGGAAGGCTGTAGCTCAGTCGGTAGAGTGGGTTGCACACTAATCGGAAGGTTGGTGGTTCGATCCCCAGCTCCTCCTGTCCACATGCCTAAGTGTCCTTGAGCAAGACACTGAACCCTAAATTGCTCCCGATGGTGTACCATCGGTGTGTTGTAAGTCACTTTGGATAAAAGCGTCAGCTAAATGAAATGTAATGTACGTCAACACAACCTCTGTCTCTCCCTGCAGGCCAACTCACGCAAGAGGAAACCCAGGAGTAAAAAGAGCAAAACCCTGAAGCCCGCCAAGACCGAAGAGGTGGTGAAGAGCCCGTCCTCGGACGTCCCATCGGACAAGAGGTCCGACGAGGAGGAGGAGCAGGAGGAGGAGGAGGTGCGGTTGGATCGGCTGCTTCTGTTCTGCCTGCTGTTGTTTAAAAGGAGGTAATGTGGTAACATGCTGTGATCCCTGCAGGAGATCACGCCGGTGAAGACGCCGAGCAGACGCAGCCGACCGGAGCGGGTGGTGATCAAGGAGGAGGAGGAGGAGGAAGAGGACGAGGACGAGGACGACGAGGAGCCCGAGCAGGAGGAGCTGTCTTCATCGGGGGAGCGCGAGGTGAAGGAGAAAGAGGTGAAAAAGGAAGGGAAGAAGGAGAAGAAGGAGGAGAGCGGCGACATCAAAGAGACCAAGGAGACGAAGGAGAAGAAGGAGACGAAGGAGGCGGTGCACAAGCAGGAGGAGAGCTCGGACAAGGTGAGACGCGAGGCTCCGTGTCCTCGGTGGACGTCGTCCTTCTGTTCACGGAGCAGGACACTGATCGTTACCTCTCGATCCTTTTCCTCAGAACGAGGTGAAGCCGGAGGTACGAGATCGGACCAAGAAGGCATCCGACGTGCCGATCCACAACACGGCGAGCGGAGAGAGCGTGCCGGGGTCCGAGGAGTCCGAGGAGCTGGACCAGAGGACCTTCAGTGTGGTGGGTCTCCTCCTCCTCCTCCTCTTCCTCCTCTTCCTCACACATGTTACTCTTCTCAAGTCTCAGCGCAGCACATATACGGTGTTTTTGGACCAAACAGTTCTCAGGACTTTCCTGTTACATGATAGAAGATCCAAAGCGTGTTAAATTCAAGAGGACCAATAAAAACAAACAGAACGGTCAGATCGCTCATGATTACATCACTGATTCATTTACTGTTCAGTTAGTCTATCGGCTTAATAAAACCGGCACATTTGTTGTCGGCCCATTTCTCAGTGTTGTGTCCCTCCAGTTGAAACTCTCTTCGGTTGTTTTAAAAGGCTTCGTTGGTTGCTGTAGTCAATAAACATTTATTATTTTTATTGACCAGTTATCTCGGTGTTGTTAGCTAAAGTCACTCCTTCTTCTTAGTTTTCTGGAGGTCCATCTGAAAATAATCCCTCATTCATTAGAAAAGAAGATTCAAGAAGACCTGTTTTTGGGGGGCATGTCTGTTTGATTGACAGGCCTGTGGTGCAGTCAGGTTACAGCTGTCGGTGGGCGGGACGTAGTATCGTCAGGATTCCAATCAGATTAGTCAGATCCACCGCTGGCTCCTCCCCCAGCTCGTCCAAATATGGTCACTTCCTGCTCCAAACCTCTCCGAACTAGCAAGATGGTGACGGACAGAATCTGAACTGGAGGATTCATAATGTTCACAAACCAACGATGACATCACTGATGGTTGATGACATCACTGATGGTTGATGACATCACTGATGGTTGATGACATCACTGATGGGGAGAGTAACCAGGCAGAGGGAGGAGCTAAAAAAGTCCCACAAAACAGAGTTATAGGAACTTAAAAGCTTCTAAGTTCCCCCGGTGTGGACACACCTGCACCACGAGCGTTACTAAAGCGTCTGGATGTGCTGTTGTTTACCTGTTGCAGTGTAAGGAGAGGATGCGGCCGGTGAAAGCAGCCCTGAAGCAGCTGGACAGGCCGGAGAAAGGACTGTCGGAGCGCGAGCAGCTGGAACACACCCGGCAGTGCCTCATCAAGATCGGAGACCACATCACCGAGTGTCTGAAGGAGTACTCCAACCCCGAGCTCATCAAACAGTGGAGAAAGTGAGTGGCATGTTCCCTAAAACCTGCACTGAGGATGTTTGTCGTGTTGAACAGGCGGGCTGTCTCAGGACTTGAATCCCTCCCTCTTTACGCTGCATGTGTTCGTCTCCTACAGAAACTTGTGGATATTCGTCTCCAAGTTCACCGAGTTCGACGCCAGAAAACTCCACAAACTGTACAAGCATGCGATCAAGAAGAGGCAGGAGAACGCCCAGGTACGTAGCTGTCAATCATTGTGCCGTCCTCGCTGTGAGATGTGATGTCCCCTGATGATGATGGTGATGATGTGCTTCCTCAGGCGATGGAGCAGAACACCAGAGGAGGGAACGCCCACGGCTACAAACACGCAGGTACGCCGATCTCCCGCCGACGCAGCGCCGCCCGAGTCCAAGCCGCCGCCGCTCACCTCTCGCTCTGCTCTCTGTCCTCAGACATCGAGAGGCTGAAGGACAACTCGCACCAGGACGACAGCAGCAGGGACAGCTACAGCTCCGACAGGCATCCGCCGTCGGCCCGTTACCACGACAACAGCAGCAGCAGCAAGGAGAGGCACGGCTCCGAGTCCCACAGGAAGACCTCGGCGGGGGAGTCCAGGAAGAGGCCGTACTCCTCCTTCAGCAACGGCAAAGACCACCGGGACAGAGACCACTACAGACCGGACAGCCGGGACAGAGACAGAGACAGACAGGACAGGTGAGGGACGGCGATGATGTCATCGTGTGATGCCGGCGTTAATGTTAGGACCATCACATGAAGGGTAGAAGTCTTATTAATCTGTTTGTCCACATGCAACAGAGTCTTAGTCCGTCTCTCAGCCCTCGTGTCTTTTTGTCCGCTGCTCTCTGCTGAAGTATGATGTCATGATGTCATCCTCTGAACAGCTGGCTACGGTAGACCTGTGACTCGGGTGTGTTTGATGACTATTTTCAGCAGCGGATTAATCCTCGTTTCTTTCTGTAGTGACTGAGGGAGCAGGACAGCGTGTGCAGGACTTAGTCCAGATAAAGTGGTGGTGGTGATGATGATGATGTGGAGCTCTGTGGCACAGAGGAAGAAGAGGCAGCAGGCCTCAGATAAACACATTCAGAAGTATCTGTCATATTGTACGATATTAATCTCTTTAATTTAACAATTTAATTTAAAGAGTCCTGAAGTTTTGAAGCTTTTTTTCTCGAACAGAGAACAAACACGCAGCCTTGATTCCGTCTTAGACTGGATTCTCAATTTAACAGCTCAAAGTTTTTATGATTGTTGCGATCAAAAATGTTTGATTTTGCATCGAATTTTCTCCAAAATGTCGATGTAATTTGTGGAGTTTTAAGTGAGTTTTTTGCAGTAAAATTGTAGAAAAAATGGCAAGTCAATAAAGAAAAATGTTTTTTTAAGCACTACCTGATAAAGTAATAAATGTGTAATCACTTCCTTTTGATAATAATCCTGCTGCACATCACAGAAATATTCTTTTATGTATTTATTGAACTTAGAGAACCGTGGAGATAAAAGCTCCTTAAAAGGTCCTAAAAGCTGCGTATGTTTCCAGAACAGACCATCTGTGACTGGAATCTAGAAACAAGGACTACATCAGCCTTTCAAAATAAGAGCTTTAGATGCTGTTTAATTCATGTTCATTCAACACATAGACCTGCTGGATGAAACAAACAAAGAGACGTCTCTGACAACTGGACGTGTGGAGAAAACTCATTTAACATCCAGTAATATGGAATCACTTCCTCTGATCACAAACATTTAATCACATCATTTTAATGTGAAGAACACATTTCCCACAAACCCCGTCACTTCCTGTTTCTCCTCTTGTTCCTGTTTCTCCGGTGAACAGTTTTATTTGGAGATGAAAACAGGAGCAGAGATTTTCTGGTTGGAAATGAAGAGTTATTGTTAATGAAGTGAGTTTTATTTGAAAAGATTTACTTTATGTCGTTAATACTTTCAGCTCAGATTCTGATGACGATGATTTTTGCGGAAATATTATGGTAATTAAAAAAATTGCAAGCTACCACAAATATTGTGGAGTTTGCGTTGATTATTTCTGATCTCCTGGACGGACGGTCAACGTGGTGTCACAGAAGAAAGCTGCTGAAAAGGAACCAGAGTAGTGCAGTTCCTTTTTTTTTTTTTTTTTTTTAACGTCACCTGCCAACATGTCTGCAGCTTTAACTATTTTACCCAGAATTCAGTGTGTTCTTGTGCCCTCTGTAAGTCTAGGCGATATAGCTCTAAAATAATATCACAATATATGATTTTTTGGGAATAATTGAGACAAAATACTGAAAAATATTTGGTTATTAAATTAATAACATACAATTTTAACAAAATTAGTGTAATAGATTTATATGTCAGCATAAACGTAACATTATTCCATCCGATATATAAACATAAAGTGAGATTCAGACCCTGTGAACAGATGTGGAGGTGCAGCGGTTCCAACTACTTCCTCACCGCCGTCGGCAGATTCAAACATTTTCTGACGTTCAGCGTCGCCGTTTGTCCATTAATAACGTAGTTTCTGGATTTTGTTGCACTTTTGTTTCGTGTTGAGTCATTCACCTCAACGTGTGTGTGTGTGTGTGTGTGTGTGTGTGTGTGTGTGTGTGTGTGTGTGTGCGTGCGTGTGTGTGTGCGTGCGTGTGTGTGCGTGCGTGCGTGTGTGTGAGATTGCAGACGTACGTCATACAGTTCCTCTGCGTAACAGTATGAAGTCATTACGTCTTCAGGTCGGAAAATCGCCTTTATCACGATATAATGTTTTTTTTTAATCGTCTGAAAAATGATGGCGGTATTATCATGAGCAATATGATGTCTCACCTGTCCATCTTTTCACACCTGTGTTTTGGAGCGTTATTAGTGCTCCATCCAGATGCTCAGAGTGAACTGCATTTATAGTGAGTGTTGGTATGTGGACACCAGCTTGTGTGACTTTGTGAAATCCTGTCCGTGATTTCTAAGTGTTAGAAGTGATTTAGTTTGCAGTCGTTGTTCAGGAGAAAGATTCACTGTCTTCACCTCTGAGCTCCACTTCCTAAAGATGTTGATGTTAAAGTTTGATCACTTCCTGAAGGCGTTGACGTTAAAGTTTGGTCACTTCCCGAAGGCTTTGACGTTGAAGTTTGGTCACTTACTGAAGGCTTTGACGTTAAAGTTTGGTCACTTCCTGAAGACGTTGACGTTGAAGTTTGGTCACTTCCTGAAGGCTTTGACGTTAAAGTTTGGTCACTTCCTGAAGGCGTTGACGTTAAAGTTTGGTCACTTCCCGAAGGCTTTGACGTTAAAGTTTGGTCACTTCCCGAAGACGTTAAAGTTTGATCACTTCCTGAAGGCGTTGACGTTAAAGTTTGGTCACTTCCCGAAGGCTTTGACGTTAAAGTTTGGTCACTTCCCGAAGATGTTGACTTTAAAGTTTGGTCACTTCCTGAAGACGTTGACTTTAAAGTTTGGTCACTTCCTGAAGACCTTGACTTTAAAGTTTGATCACTTCCCGAAGACGTTGACGTTAAAGTTTGGTCACTTCCTGAAGGCGTTGACGTTAAAGTTTGGTCACTTCCTGAAGACATTGACTTTAAAGTTTGATCACTTCCTGAAGACGTTGACTTTAAAGTTTGATCACTTCCTGAAGACGTTGATGTTAAAGTTTGGTCACTTCCTGAAGGCTTTGACGTTAAAGTTTGGTCACTTCCTGAAGGCTTTAACGTTAAAGTTTGGTCACTTCCTGAAGGCTTTAACGTTAAAGTTTGGTCACTTCCTGAAGGCTTTGACGTTAAAGTTTGGTCACTTCCTGAAGGCGTTGACGTTAAAGTTTGGTCACTTCCTGAAGGCGTTGACGTTAAAGTTTGGTCACTTCCTGAAGACATTGACTTTAAAGTTTGATCACTTCCTGAAGGCGTTGACGTTAAAGTTTGGTCACTTCCTGAAGGCGTTGACGTTAAAGTTTGGTCACTTCCTGAAGACATTGACTTTAAAGTTTGATCACTTCCTGAAGACGTTGACTTTAAAGTTTGATCACTTCCTGAAGACGTTGATGTTAAAGTTTGGTCACTTCCTGAAGGCGTTGACGTTAAAGTTTGGTCACTTCCTGAAGGCGTTGACGTTAAAGTTTGGTCACTTCCTGAAGGCGTTGACGTTAAAGTTTGATCACTTCCTGAAGACGTTGACTTTAAAGTTTGGTCACTTCCTGAAGGCTTTAACGTTAAAGTTTGGTCACTTCCTGAAGGCGTTGACGTTAAAGTTTGGTCACTTCCTGAAGGCGTTGACCTTAAAGTTTGGTCACTTCCTGAAGGCGTTGACTTTAAAGTTTGGTCACTTCCTGAAGACCTTGACTTTAAAGTTTGATCACTTCCCGAAGACGTTGACGTTAAAGTTTGGTCACTTCCTGAAGGCGTTGACGTTAAAGTTTGGTCACTTCCTGAAGGCGTTGACGTTAAAGTTTGATCACTTCCTGAAGACGTTGACTTTAAAGTTTGGTCACTTCCTGAAGACGTTGACGTTAAAGTTTGGTCACTTCCTGAAGGCTTTAACGTTAAAGTTTGGTCACTTCCTGAAGGCGTTGACGTTAAAGTTTGGTCACTTCCTGAAGACGTTGACTTTAAAGTTTGATCACTTCCTGAAGGCGTTGACGTTAAAGTTTGGTCACTTCCTGAAGGCTTTAACGTTAAAGTTTGGTCACTTCCTGAAGGCGTTGACGTTAAAGTTTGGTCACTTCCTGAAGGCGTTGACGTTAAAGTTTGGTCACTTCCTGAAGGCTTTGATGTTAAAGTTTGGTCACTTCCTGAAGGCTTTGACGTTAAAGTTTGGTCACTTCCTGAAGGCTTTGACGTTAAAGTTTGGTCACTTCCTGAAGACATTGATTTTAAAGTTTGGTCACTTCCTGAAGACGTTGACGTTAAAGTTTGATCACTTCCTGAAGACGTTGACGTTAAAGTTTGGTCACTTCCTGAAGGCGTTGACGTGAAAGTTTGGTCACTTCCTGAAGACGTTGACGTTAAAGTTTGGTCACTTCCTGAAGGCGTTGACGTGAAAGTTTGGTCACTTCCTGAAGGCGTTGACGTGAAAGTTTGGTCACTTCCTGAAGACGTTGACGTTAAAGTTTGGTCACTTCCTGAAGACATTGACGTTAAAGTTTGGTCACTTCCTGAAGACGTTGACGTTAAAGTTTGGTCACTTCCTGAAGACGTTGACTTTAAAGTTTGATCACTTCCTGAAGGCGTTGACGTTAAAGTTTGATCACTTCCTGAAGGCGTTGACGTTAAAGTTTGGTCACTTCCTGAAGACGTTGACGTTAAAGTTTGGTCACTTCCTGAAGACGTTGACTTTAAAGTTTGATCACTTCCTGAAGACGTTGACTTTAAAGTTTGATCACTTCCTGAAGGCTTTAACGTTAAAGTTTGGTCACTTCCTGAAGGCTTTGACGTTAAAGTTTGGTCACTTCCTGAAGGCTTTAACGTTAAAGTTTGGTCACTTCCTGAAGGCTTTAACGTTAAAGTTTGGTCACTTCCTGAAGGCTTTGACGTTAAAGTTTGGTCACTTCCTGAAGGCGTTGACGTTAAAGTTTGGTCACTTCCTGAAGGCTTTGACGTTAAAGTTTGGTCACTTCCTGAAGGCTTTAACGTTAAAGTTTGGTCACTTCCTGAAGGCTTTGACTTTAAAGTTTGATCACTTCCTGAAGGCGTTGACGTTAAAGTTTGGTCACTTCCTGAAGGCGTTGACGTTAAAGTTTGGTCACTTCCTGAAGGCGTTGACGTTAAAGTTTGGTCACTTCCTGAAGGCGTTGACCTTAAAGTTTGGTCACTTCCTGAAGGCGTTGACTTTAAAGTTTGGTCACTTCCTGAAGACCTTGACTTTAAAGTTTGATCACTTCCCGAAGACGTTGACGTTAAAGTTTGGTCACTTCCCGAAGGCGTTGACGTTAAAGTTTGGTCACTTCCCGAAGGCGTTGACGTTAAAGTTTGATCACTTCCTGAAGACGTTGACTTTAAAGTTTGGTCACTTCCTGAAGGCGTTGACGTTAAAGTTTGGTCACTTCCTGAAGGCGTTGACATTAAAGTTTGGTCACTTCCTGAAGGCTTTAACGTTAAAGTTTGGTCACTTCCTGAAGGCTTTGACGTTAAAGTTTGGTCACTTCCTGAAGGCGTTGACGTTAAAGTTTGGTCACTTCCTGAAGGCGTTGACCTTAAAGTTTGGTCACTTCCTGAAGGCGTTGACGTTAAAGTTTGGTCACTTCCTGAAGGCGTTGACTTTAAAGTTTGGTCACTTCCTGAAGGCGTTGACTTTAAAGTTTGGTCACTTCCTGAAGACCTTGACTTTAAAGTTTGATCACTTCCCGAAGACGTTGACGTTAAAGTTTGGTCACTTCCCGAAGGCGTTGACGTTAAAGTTTGGTCACTTCCTGAAGACGTTGACTTTAAAGTTTGATCACTTCCTGAAGACGTTGACGTTAAAGTTTGGTCACTTCCTGAAGACGTTGACGTTAAAGTTTGGTCACTTCCTGAAGGCTTTAACGTTAAAGTTTGGTCACTTCCTGAAGGCGTTGACGTTAAAGTTTGGTCACTTCCTGAAGACGTTGACGTTAAAGTTTGGTCACTTCCTGAAGGCGTTGACGTGAAAGTTTGGTCACTTCCTGAAGGCGTTGACGTTAAAGTTTGGTCACTTCCTGAAGACGTTGACGTTAAAGTTTGGTCACTTCCTGAAGACATTGACGTTAAAGTTTGGTCACTTCCTGAAGACGTTGACGTTAAAGTTTGGTCACTTCCTGAAGACGTTGACTTTAAAGTTTGATCACTTCCTGAAGGCGTTGACGTTAAAGTTTGATCACTTCCTGAAGGCGTTGACGTTAAAGTTTGGTCACTTCCTGAAGACGTTGACGTTAAAGTTTGGTCACTTCCTGAAGACGTTGACTTTAAAGTTTGATCACTTCCTGAAGACGTTGACTTTAAAGTTTGATCACTTCCTGAAGGCTTTAACGTTAAAGTTTGGTCACTTCCTGAAGGCTTTGACCTTAAAGTTTGGTCACTTCCTGAAGGCGTTGACGTTAAAGTTTGGTCACTTCCTGAAGGCGTTGACTTTAAAGTTTGGTCACTTCCTGAAGGCGTTGACTTTAAAGTTTGGTCACTTCCTGAAGACCTTGACTTTAAAGTTTGATCACTTCCCGAAGACGTTGACGTTAAAGTTTGGTCACTTCCCGAAGGCGTTGACGTTAAAGTTTGGTCACTTCCTGAAGACGTTGACTTTAAAGTTTGATCACTTCCTGAAGACGTTGACGTTAAAGTTTGGTCACTTCCTGAAGGCTTTAACGTTAAAGTTTGGTCACTTCCTGAAGGCGTTGACGTTAAAGTTTGGTCACTTCCTGAAGGCGTTGACGTTAAAGTTTGATCACTTCCTGAAGGCGTTGACGTTAAAGTTTGGTCACTTCCTGAAGGCGTTGACCTTAAAGTTTGGTCACTTCCTGAAGGCGTTGACGTTAAAGTTTGGTCACTTCCTGAAGGCGTTGACCTTAAAGTTTGGTCACTTCCTGAAGGCGTTGACCTTAAAGTTTGGTCACTTCCTGAAGGCGTTGACCTTAAAGTTTGGTCACTTCCTGAAGGCGTTGACTTTAAAGTTTGGTCACTTCCTGAAGACCTTGACTTTAAAGTTTGGTCACTTCCCGAAGACGTTGACGTTAAAGTTTGGTCACTTCCCGAAGACGTTGACGTTAAAGTTTGGTCACTTCCTGAAGGCGTTGACGTTAAAGTTTGGTCACTTCCTGAAGGCGTTGACGTTAAAGTTTGGTCACTTCCTGAAGACGTTGACGTTAAAGTTTGGTCACTTCCTGAAGGCTTTAACGTTAAAGTTTGGTCACTTCCTGAAGGCGTTGACGTTAAAGTTTGGTCACTTCCTGAAGGCGTTGACTTTAAAGTTTGGTCACTTCCTGAAGGCGTTGACTTTAAAGTTTGGTCACTTCCTGAAGGCTTTAATGTTAAAGTTTGGTCACTTCCTGAAGGCTTTGACGTTAAAGTTTGGTCACTTCCTGAAGGCGTTGACGTTAAAGTTTGGTCACTTCCTGAAGGCTTTGACGTTAAAGTTTGGTCACTTCCTGAAGGCTTTGACGTTAAAGTTTGGTCACTTCCTGAAGGCTTTGACGTTAAAGTTTGGTCACTTCCTGAAGGCGTTGACCTTAAAGTTTGGTCACTTCCTGAAGGCGTTGACCTTAAAGTTTGGTCACTTCCTGAAGGCGTTGACTTTAAAGTTTGGTCACTTCCTGAAGACCTTGACTTTAAAGTTTGATCACTTCCCGAAGATGTTGACGTTAAAGTTTGGTCACTTCCCGAAGGCGTTGACGTTAAAGTTTGGTCACTTCCTGAAGGCGTTGACGTTAAAGTTTGGTCACTTCCTGAAGGCTTTAACGTTAAAGTTTGGTCACTTCCTGAAGGCTTTGACGTTAAAGTTTGGTCACTTCCTGAAGGCGTTGACGTTAAAGTTTGGTCACTTCCTGAAGGCTTTGACGTTAAAGTTTGGTCACTTCCTGAAGGCTTTAACGTTAAAGTTTGGTCACTTCCTGAAGGCTTTGACGTTAAAGTTTGGTCACTTCCTGAAGGCGTTGACGTTAAAGTTTGGTCACTTCCTGAAGACCTTGACTTTAAAGTTTGATCACTTCCCGAAGACGTTGACGTTAAAGTTTGGTCACTTCCTGAAGGCGTTGACGTTAAAGTTTGGTCACTTCCTGAAGGCGTTGACGTTAAAGTTTGGTCACTTCCTGAAGGCGTTGACGTTAAAGTTTGGTCACTTCCTGAAGGCGTTGACTTTAAAGTTTGGTCACTTCCTGAAGACGTTGACGTTAAAGTTTGGTCACTTCCTGAAGGCTTTAACGTTAAAGTTTGGTCACTTCCTGAAGGCGTTGACGTGAAAGTTTGGTCACTTCCTGAAGACGTTAAAGTTTGATCACTTCCTGAAGACGTTAAAGTTTGATCACTTCCTGAAGGCGTTGTCGTTAAAGTTTGGTCACTTCCCGAAGGCTTTAATGTTAAAGTTTGGTCACTTCCTGAAGACGTTGACTTTAAAGTTTGATCACTTCCTGAAGACGTTGACGTTAAAGTTTGGTCACTTCCTGAAGGCTTTAACGTTAAAGTTTGGTCACTTCCTGAAGGCTTTAACGTTAAAGTTTGGTCACTTCCTGAAGGCTTTGACGTTAAAGTTTGGTCACTTCCTGAAGGCGTTGACGTTAAAGTTTGGTCACTTCCTGAAGGCGTTGACCTTAAAGTTTGGTCACTTCCTGAAGGCGTTGACTTTAAAGTTTGATCACTTCCCGAAGACGTTGACGTTAAAGTTTGGTCACTTCCTGAAGGCGTTGACGTTAAAGTTTGGTCACTTCCTGAAGGTGTTGACGTTAAAGTTTGGTCACTTCCTGAAGGCGTTGACGTTAAAGTTTGGTCACTTCCTGAAGGCGTTGGCTTTAAAGTTTTGTCACTTCCTGAAGACGTTGACTTTAAAGTTTGATCACTTCCTGAAGACGTTGACGTTAAAGTTTGGTCACTTCCTGAAGGCTTTAACGTTAAAGTTTGGTCACTTCCCGAAGGCTTTAATGTTAAAGTTTGGTCACTTCCTGAAGGTGTTGACGTGAAAGTTTGATCACTTCCTGAAGGCGTTGTCGTTAAAGTTTGGTCACTTCCCGAAGGCTTTAACGTTAAAGTTTGGTCACTTCCCGAAGGCTTTGACGTGAAAGTTTGATCACTTCCCGAAGACGTTAAAGTTTGATCACTTCCTGAAGGCGTTGTCGTTAAAGTTTGGTCACTTCCCGAAGGCTTTAATGTTAAAGTTTGGTCACTTCCTGAAGACATTGACTTTAAAGTTTGGTCACTTCCTGAAGACGTTGACTTTAAAGTTTGATCACTTCCTGAAGACGTTGACGTGAAAGTTTGGTCACTTCCTGAAGGCGTTGACGTGAAAGTTTGGTCACTTCCTGAAGGCGTTGACGTGAAAGTTTGGTCACTTCCTGAAGGCGTTGACGTGAAAGTTTGGTCACTTCCTGAAGGCGTTGACCTTAAAGTTTGGTCACTTCCTGAAGGCGTTGTCGTTAAAGTTTGGTCACTTCCCGAAGGCTTTAATGTTAAAGTTTGGTCACTTCCTGAAGACATTGACTTTAAAGTTTGGTCACTTCCTGAAGACATTGACTTTAAAGTTTGATCACTTCCTGAAGACGTTGTCGTTAAAGTTTGGTCACTTCCCGAAGGCTTTAACGTTAAAGTTTGGTCACTTCCCGAAGGCTTTGACGTGAAAGTTTGATCACTTCCCGAAGACATTAAAGTTTGATCACTTACTGAAGGCGTTGACGTTAAAGTTTGGTCACTTCCCGAAGGCTTTAACGTTAAAGTTTGGTCACTTCCTGAAGGTGTTGACGTGAAAGTTTGGTCACTTCCTGAAGACGTTGTCGTTAAAGTTTGGTCACTTCCCGAAGGCTTTAACGTTAAAGTTTGGTCACTTCCTGAAGGCGTTGACGTTGAAGTTTGGTCACTTCCCGAAGGCTTTGACGTTAAAGTTTGGTCACTTCCTGAAGGCGTTGACGTTGAAGTTTGGTCACTTCCCGAAGGCTTTAACGTTAAAGTTTGGTCACTTCCCGAAGGCTTTGACGTTAAAGTTTGGTCACTTCCTGAAGGCGTTGACGTTGAAGTTTGTTCACTTCCTGAAGACGTTAAAGTTTGGTCACTTCCTGAAGGCTTTGACGTTAAAGTTTGGTCACTTCCTGAAGGCCTTAACGTTAAAGTTTGATCACTTCCTGAAGACGTTGACTTTAAAGTTTGGTCACTTCCTGAAGACGTTGACGTTAAAGTTTGGTCACTTCCTGAAGGCTTTAACGTTAAAGTTTGGTCACTTCCTGAAGGCGTTGTCGTTAAAGTTTGGTCACTTCCCGAAGGCTTTAACGTTAAAGTTTGGTCACTTCCCGAAGGCTTTGACGTGAAAGTTTGATCACTTCCCGAAGACGTTAAAGTTTGATCACTTCCTGAAGGCGTTGTCGTTAAAGTTTGGTCACTTCCCGAAGGCTTTAATGTTAAAGTTTGGTCACTTCCTGAAGACATTGACTTTAAAGTTTGGTCACTTCCTGAAGACGTTGACTTTAAAGTTTGATCACTTCCTGAAGACGTTGACGTGAAAGTTTGGTCACTTCCTGAAGGCGTTGACGTGAAAGTTTGGTCACTTCCTGAAGGCGTTGACGTGAAAGTTTGGTCACTTCCTGAAGGCGTTGACGTGAAAGTTTGGTCACTTCCTGAAGGCGTTGACCTTAAAGTTTGGTCACTTCCTGAAGGCGTTGTCGTTAAAGTTTGGTCACTTCCCGAAGGCTTTAATGTTAAAGTTTGGTCACTTCCTGAAGACATTGACTTTAAAGTTTGGTCACTTCCTGAAGACATTGACTTTAAAGTTTGATCACTTCCTGAAGACGTTGTCGTTAAAGTTTGGTCACTTCCCGAAGGCTTTAACGTTAAAGTTTGGTCACTTCCCGAAGGCTTTGACGTGAAAGTTTGATCACTTCCCGAAGACATTAAAGTTTGATCACTTACTGAAGGCGTTGACGTTAAAGTTTGATCACTTACTGAAGGCGTTGACGTTAAAGTTTGATCACTTACTGAAGGCTTTAACGTTAAAGTTTGGTCACTTCCTGAAGGTGTTGACGTGAAAGTTTGGTCACTTCCTGAAGACGTTGTCGTTAAAGTTTGGTCACTTCCCGAAGGCTTTAACGTTAAAGTTTGGTCACTTCCTGAAGGCGTTGACGTTGAAGTTTGGTCACTTCCCGAAGGCTTTGACGTTAAAGTTTGGTCACTTCCTGAAGGCGTTGACGTTGAAGTTTGGTCACTTCCCGAAGGCTTTAACGTTAAAGTTTGGTCACTTCCCGAAGGCTTTGACGTTAAAGTTTGGTCACTTCCTGAAGGCGTTGACGTTGAAGTTTGTTCACTTCCTGAAGACGTTAAAGTTTGGTCACTTCCTGAAGGCTTTGACGTTAAAGTTTGGTCACTTCCTGAAGGCCTTAACGTTAAAGTTTGATCACTTCCTGAAGACGTTGAATTTAAAGTTTGGTCACTTCCTGAAGACGTTGACGTTAAAGTTTGGTCACTTCCTGAAGGCTTTAACGTTAAAGTTTGGTCACTTCCTGAAGGCGTTGACGTGAAAGTTTGGTCACTTCCTGAAGGCGTTGACGTGAAAGTTTGGTCACTTCCTGAAGGCTTTGACGTGAAAGTTTGATCACTTCCTGAAGACGTTAAAGTTTGATCACTTCCTGAAGACGTTAAAGTTTGATCACTTCCTGAAGGCGTTGTCGTTAAAGTTTGGTCACTTCCCGAAGGCTTTAATGTTAAAGTTTGGTCACTTCCTGAAGACGTTGACGTTAAAGTTTGGTCACTTCCTGAAGGCTTTAACGTTAAAGTTTGGTCACTTCCTGAAGGCTTTAACGTTAAAGTTTGGTCACTTCCTGAAGGCTTTGACGTTAAAGTTTGGTCACTTCCTGAAGGCGTTGACGTTAAAGTTTGGTCACTTCCTGAAGGCGTTGACCTTAAAGTTTGGTCACTTCCTGAAGGCGTTGACTTTAAAGTTTGATCACTTCCCGAAGACGTTGACGTTAAAGTTTGGTCACTTCCTGAAGGCGTTGACGTTAAAGTTTGGTCACTTCCTGAAGGTGTTGACGTTAAAGTTTGGTCACTTCCTGAAGGCGTTGACGTTAAAGTTTGGTCACTTCCTGAAGGCGTTGGCTTTAAAGTTTTGTCACTTCCTGAAGACGTTGACTTTAAAGTTTGATCACTTCCTGAAGACGTTGACGTTAAAGTTTGGTCACTTCCTGAAGGCTTTAACGTTAAAGTTTGGTCACTTCCCGAAGGCTTTAATGTTAAAGTTTGGTCACTTCCTGAAGGTGTTGACGTGAAAGTTTGATCACTTCCTGAAGGCGTTGTCGTTAAAGTTTGGTCACTTCCCGAAGGCTTTAACGTTAAAGTTTGGTCACTTCCCGAAGGCTTTGACGTGAAAGTTTGATCACTTCCCGAAGACGTTAAAGTTTGATCACTTCCTGAAGGCGTTGTCGTTAAAGTTTGGTCACTTCCCGAAGACGTTAAAGTTTGATCACTTCCTGAAGGCGTTGTCGTTAAAGTTTGGTCACTTCCCGAAGGCTTTAATGTTAAAGTTTGGTCACTTCCTGAAGACATTGACTTTAAAGTTTGGTCACTTCCTGAAGACGTTGACTTTAAAGTTTGATCACTTCCTGAAGGCTTTAACGTTAAAGTTTGATCACTTCCTGAAGGCGTTGTCGTTAAAGTTTGGTCACTTCCCGAAGGCTTTAATGTTAAAGTTTGGTCACTTCCTGAAGACATTGACTTTAAAGTTTGGTCACTTCCTGAAGGCTTTAACGTTAAAGTTTGGTCACTTCCTGAAGGCTTTAACGTTAAAGTTTGGTCACTTCCTGAAGGCTTTGACGTTAAAGTTTGGTCACTTCCTGAAGGCGTTGACGTTAAAGTTTGGTCACTTCCTGAAGGCGTTGACCTTAAAGTTTGGTCACTTCCTGAAGGCTTTGACGTGAAAGTTTGATCACTTCCCGAAGACGTTAAAGTTTGATCACTTCCTGAAGGCGTTGTCGTTAAAGTTTGGTCACTTCCCGAAGGCTTTAATGTTAAAGTTTGGTCACTTCCTGAAGACATTGACTTTAAAGTTTGGTCACTTCCTGAAGACGTTGACTTTAAAGTTTGATCACTTCCTGAAGACGTTGACGTGAAAGTTTGGTCACTTCCTGAAGGCGTTGACGTGAAAGTTTGGTCACTTCCTGAAGGCGTTGACGTGAAAGTTTGGTCACTTCCTGAAGGCGTTGACGTGAAAGTTTGGTCACTTCCTGAAGGCGTTGACCTTAAAGTTTGGTCACTTCCTGAAGGCGTTGTCGTTAAAGTTTGGTCACTTCCCGAAGGCTTTAATGTTAAAGTTTGGTCACTTCCTGAAGACATTGACTTTAAAGTTTGGTCACTTCCTGAAGACATTGACTTTAAAGTTTGATCACTTCCTGAAGACGTTGTCGTTAAAGTTTGGTCACTTCCCGAAGGCTTTAACGTTAAAGTTTGGTCACTTCCCGAAGGCTTTGACGTGAAAGTTTGATCACTTCCCGAAGACATTAAAGTTTGATCACTTACTGAAGGCGTTGTCGTTAAAGTTTGGTCACTTCCCGAAGGCTTTAACGTTAAAGTTTGGTCACTTCCTGAAGGCGTTGACGTGAAAGTTTGGTCACTTCCTGAAGGCGTTGACGTGAAAGTTTGGTCACTTCCTGAAGGCGTTGACGTGAAAGTTTGGTCACTTCCTGAAGGCGTTGACCTTAAAGTTTGGTCACTTCCTGAAGGCGTTGTCGTTAAAGTTTGGTCACTTCCCGAAGGCTTTAATGTTAAAGTTTGGTCACTTCCTGAAGACATTGACTTTAAAGTTTGGTCACTTCCTGAAGACATTGACTTTAAAGTTTGATCACTTCCTGAAGACGTTGTCGTTAAAGTTTGGTCACTTCCCGAAGGCTTTAACGTTAAAGTTTGGTCACTTCCCGAAGACGTTAAAGTTTGATCACTTCCTGAAGGCGTTGAAGTTAAAGTTTGGTCACTTCCTGAAGGCGTTGACCTTAAAGTTTGGTCACTTCCTGAAGGCGTTGACGTGAAAGTTTGGTCACTTCCCGAAGGCTTTGACGTGAAAGTTTGATCACTTCCCGAAGACGTTAAAGTTTGATCGCTTCCTGAAGGCGTTGTCGTTAAAGTTTGATCACTTCCTGAAGACGTTGACCTTAAAGTTTGGTCACTTCCTGAAGACGTTGACGTTAAAGTTTGATCACTTCCTGAAGGCGTTGACCTTAAAGTTTGGTCACTTCCTGAAGACGTTGACTTTAAAGTTCGGTCACTTCCTGTTGTGTAGTTGTGTTGTGTTGCTGCTCCGTGAGTGTGACGCTGCTGTGTGTCTGTGCAGATACTACAACGACAGCAAGCACAGGAAGCTGGAGGACTTCCGCAGCAGCAGAGACCACCGGCTCGACATGAAGGATCATTCCCACTCGGACCACCGCTCCTCCTACCGCTACCACTCCGACTGGCAGACGGAGCAGCGGGCCTCGGCCAGCGGGCCCCGCTCCCCCCGAGACCAGCGCTCCCCGTACGACTCGCGCTCGCCGCTGGGTCACCGCTCGCCGTTCGACTACTCCTCAGACCACAAGAGCACACCAGAGCAGATCTGGAGCAGCCGCAAGACATAACAGGAGCTGCCCGGTCTGCGAGTAGCAGCCATAGACTCAGCAACACAGCAGATGCCTTACCCGGCCCGTGGACTCCGACCCGACGCTGTCTGAAGACACTGTGACTCAGCACGGCCGTCGCCACCTCCTCCTCCTCGTCCTCCTCCTCCTCCTCCTCCCCGGGAGGTGAGCCGCAGGGAGCCGGCACCACACACAAAAATCAAAGCTTATTTTTCTATTTAAGAGTTTAAAGCTGCAGCGCTGTGGGCTCAGCAGCATGCAGCCCAACTTCTTATTTTTATAGACTTTTTTTAAACTCTGGAAACGGACACGGTTGACCCTGAGTGCTGCCTCATATTCCACCAACCCATGACACTGGAGCATGTATCTGACTGTTCTCAATGTTCGTCTGTCTGTCTCTATCATACCTTTATTTAAGTGTGATGTCGGCATCACATGAATCCCGTTGCAGGTGATGTAAAGGTGTCTGGTTGAATCCAGTCTGGGCTCAGGCTCTCCACCTGAAGTACCTCATTTCCGGCATTCGTCTTTTCCTCGGCAGGTTTTCTTTTCTCCACCAGGCGTGAATTATTTAAGAACATATCTTAGCTGTAAAAAAAACTTTTTTTTTCTTTTTTGTTGTCGTTGTTAAATTTTTTTTTGAGATCATCTTGTATCATGTTTTTTCCTAAAAATAATACTGCTGTACATTTTTTGTAAGATAGTAAATCAGTGGTCTTTTTCCTCAGGCTTTTTGGATTTATTATGGCTCTACTTTCCCCATCAACTCAGGCTTTTTGTCGTTCTACGAGTGAGTTTCTGTATCATAGTTCTCTCATGATGATGCTTTCAGAATGTAACTTTTGGTAAAGGGAAAGTTCTTTAAGTTTTAGTCACTAGTGTTTAGTTCTTCTGTCTGTGTGTTGGAGCGAGTCGGCTGTCGTCACGGCAACACAGTCGATCCGTCTCTGGAGAAGCACCTGGTAGATCTTAAATAAACTTTTACATGACCTTTCCTTTTCCTTTCCTTTTCATTTGATTTTTCTACGTAGGCAATAATAATGTCAATGTTTCTATGCAGCCAAGTATATTTGTGGTGAACCAGCCAACTGAATGAAGTCACTGCTCTGGTCCACGCTGTTGTACATAAATTTCCTCTATATTTCCAAATGAATTTACACTGAAAGTGCATGAATTTTTATGAACTGTTTTATATAGTTGTTTATGAAGCCATTAAAATCAATCACTGTACTCACTCGTACCAGCTCTCTTCAACGAAGTGTCACGTTATTGGTGCTGCCACGAAATATTTCATCTATCGGTGTACTAACTCGCACTATTCTGAGTGAATCAGTGTTAAAGTGCAGAAACATCAGTGAACAACCGCATTACGGGATGAAAAACTCAACGCTCCAGAAACGAACCCTGCGTTTACTATTTATTTTGACTTTCAGAATGTACTGCAGCTGTAAAAAGTACGTACTGTTGCATGTAGTATGTGTACATCTGGGACGTACTACTTCATCATAACAACGTGCCTTGACCTTTGACCCTCTTGGTCGTATCCGCGTGACGTTTGAAGCAAAAAAAAAAAAGGATGCGATTTGAAACACTTCCTTTTAATGCCTCTTCTCCTCCTTCCTTTTGTGGGCGGAGCTTCAGCGCCACCAACTGTCTCCTTCGATGTGATGTATCTTCCGCTGCAGAGGATTGTGGGTAACATCCAGAGTATCACGCTGACCTGCAGACTGCAGATTACTACCGGATGTAAAAGAACATCCTGGTATCTTTTGGCGTCCTACATTTAACATACTGTGTATTGGGACATACTCAATCTGTTTCTGGTGTACCAAACAGTATGGTAGTCTGGATACGTGGAGGCTATGTAGAGGAAGGGGGCGGAGCCATAATGTAAAGAATTTTCTAATTAAAGCATCTGAGGAAGCTGCAGCTGTTCCTGAACACGGTGTTTCTTTTCCACTGCTGCTGCTGGACAGAAGAATCAGTGTGTTTATTGAGTGTTTAACAGAGGACACAAAAACACGTTGGTTTCTGGGTAAAATAATTAAAGCTGTAGATATTTTGGAGGGTGATGTGTTCACATGTTTGAGTACGAGTTTGGTCTCTTTTGAAAAACTAAAATTTGATCCCCAACAGTCACTTTAGGTGTTGCCTGAATTTTTTTTAATATCAAAAAGTACCTGCAAATGACTGAATGTATCAGCTGGAGAACACAATGAGGCTACAGTATAAAATCTGACCAAGTCCAAGTTCAAAGTTGAGCATAATAGAGAAATAATGTTTTGCACGTTTTTCTGAGGGTACGTCCAGGCGTTTCCAAAGGAAATGCCATTTGGAGAGATTTGTGGACATAATAGTACGGTGATAAATGTAATTTAAGAAAATGTCAAAGAACGAATCAAACTATTGACAGAAACACAATAGCTCTATAAAGTTGGTAAAAGGTCCATCTGGCTTTGTTTTCATGATAAAACTCCTAAAAATCACCTATCAAAACGTATTAATAAAAAGGAAAGTGTCAATCATCACCAACGTAGCTTGTGATTGGCTGTGAGGAGAGAGGCGGACACTTTCACTCCACACGTCTTCTGGTTGGCTTCTGCAGGCTGGAGACAGGAATTGGAAGGCCCTATTGGCTCAGTGAGGTGTCAATCAAATGCTGTCGGCCAAGGTAAGTAGAGTGTGACTTGGACATGGCAGAGCTTTGCTTTGCGGCAGGATTTCTCACATTTTTATTGGATAATGTGGAGATTTATGAACGCGTGGTGCATAATCTGGATACATTAATGTTTTTTGGACTAAATGCTTTGCTGGATTGGATTTACTGGACCTTTGCTGACTGAACCAGAGGATTTCTGTCTGACTTTTCCTAATCAGTGTGGGACTCTGAGGCTGTTTTAGTGAGTTACTTCAACACTTTAATCATTTGGTTGTTCAGCAGTGGTCTGACGAAGCTGTTTACTGAACCTGCTGTGGTTATTGGATCTTAAAATGGTTCATACCAACCGAATCACGAGAGTCTTAACTTTCCATAGATATGTTGCATGAGTTTATATGTTAACTTTTAACTTTGTTGACAGAAGGTGGGTCCTGTTAAAACTCTGATGGCCCACGGGAGGCTTTAACAGCATTTCTGCAGATCTTTTTTTACATCCCCGTTTTCCTCTGAGCACACAGTCAGCTGTAAGAATGAACATGAGAGAAGAACTTCAGCAAATCTGTTTTTATTTGGTTCATAAAGGATCCGGGGCCAGTGTACAGTCATCTGAGAGGCCTCCACAAGGCAACGGTCAATAAGTGGGGACAACTGGGATGGCTTAAAATGATACATGACACACGTGTAACATCTAATCCAGCAGGGAGGGAGGTTGCGTTACATTACGTACTGAACAGGGTTTTAAAGGCAACGTTTGTTGTGTCGCGGTCACATCTGGAGCTGACTCTGGACAGGCCTCCTGCTCAGGTGCTCTTCTTCTCCTCAAACATAATGTTGGCCGTGGCTCTCTTGGCTGTGGACACATGACAAAAGAACACGTCTGTTATCTGGGTATGTTTTCAGCACATCTGACCTCACAAACCTCTGAAACCCTGTTTGTTCTGACAGAACTACTACGTACTTCCTGATGATGTCAACAGGTAACAACAGGAGCACATCAGAAAACAGTGAGGCTACTTAATAAAAAGCTGTTTCATAAAAGGTGTGTAAAGGAGGATTTCAGAATAAAAGCCTGTCTGGTATGAACCTCTTTGAGTTTTGTCCCTTTAAAGTGGTGAAAGTCAATACTTTTAAAGGTCTGCATGGTGACATGACGGAGGTCGGGACTTGAACATGACAGCAGACAGAAGTGAAGATCACCACCAGGTTCACCTGTCAATCATCTCCACTCAGCTCTGTCACATCAGTGAAAGTTTTGGCTCCATCTTGTGGAGAAACATCCAACGTTATGAAGCAGATCGTTGCGTCTGAACTATTAACAACATTATAAGAGTTATATTATGTTCTGGTGGTTCTGCAGCTCAGTGCAAACAGCTGAACTGCTGTGCTAAAGCCTTTTAATGCAGCTTCACAGACCTGAGAACAGACCTGAGAACAGACTAGACCTGAGAACAGACCTGAGAACAGACCCGAGAACAGACCCGAGAACAGACCCGAGAACAGACCCGAGAACAGACCTGAGAACAGACCCGAGAACAGACCCGAGAACAGACCCGAGAACAGACCCGAGAACAGACCTGAGAACAGACTAGACCTGAGAACAGACCTGAGAACAGACCTGAGAACAGACCCGAGAACAGACTAGACCTGAGAACAGACCTGAGAACAGACCTGAGAACAGACCTGAGAACAGACCCGAGAACAGACCTGAGAACAGACTAGACCTGAGAACAGACCTGAGAACAGACCCGAGAACAGACCTGAGAACAGACCTGAGAACAGACCCGAGAACAGACCTGAGAACAGACCCGAGAACAGACCCGAGAACAGACTAGACCTGAGAACAGACCCGAGAACAGACCTGAGAACAGACCCGAGAACAGACCTGAGAACAGACCCGAGAACAGACCTGAGAACAGACCTGAGAACAGACCTGAGAACAGACCCGAGAACAGACCTGAGAACAGACCTGAGAACAGACCTGAGAACAGACCCGAGAACAGACCTGAGAACAGACCTGAGAACAGACTAGACCTGAGAACAGACCTGAGAACAGACCCGAGAACAGACCCGAGAACAGACCTGAGAACAGACCCGAGAACAGACCCGAGAACAGACCTGAGAACAGACCTGAGAACAGACCCGAGAACAGACCCGAGAACAGACCCGAGAACAGACCCGAGAACAGACCTGAGAACAGACCCGAGAACAGACCCGAGAACAGACCCGAGAACAGACCCGAGAACAGACCCGAGAACAGACCTGAGAACAGACCTGAGAACAGACCCGAGAACAGACCCGAGAACAGACCCGAGAACAGACCCGAGAACAGACCCGAGAACAGACCCGAGAACAGACCTGAGAACAGACCTGAGAACAGACCTGAGAACAGACCTGAGAACAGACCCGAGAACAGACCTGAGAACAGACCCGAGAACAGACCCGAGAACAGACCTGAGAACAGACCTGAGAACAGACCTGAGAACAGACCCGAGAACAGACCTGAGAACAGACCCGAGAACAGACCCGAGAACAGACCTGAGAACAGACCCGAGAACAGACCCGAGAACAGACCCGAGAACAGACCCGAGAACAGACCTCAGTCTTAAAGGAACAGGAAACGCTGAGCTGAAGCTGCAGAATGAAACTGAAGTACAGAACATACATGTTTCTGTCTGTATTCGTTATTAATTAGAAGTCTTATAACTCTGTTTACTGTTAAAAACACGCTTTTCTGTTTTACTGTGAACGTTTGTTTCATATGAAGTCGATCAGTGGTCACATGGTGCATCAGATATATTTATAGGATTGCAGGGAACATGAGGATCTGCTCACCTTCATCTTTGAACTTGTCAGCGGCGTCCGAGGCTTTGTCCTTCAGGTTCTTCATCACGTCGTCGATCTTGGCTTCATTCTTGAGGAAAAAGGGCCGAATGATGCGGTTGTAGATCTGGGCCGATCCGTTGGAGGGAGTCGGCGCCATGCACCACACCAGGAAGGCACCCTGAGGACACCGAGGACCAGGCGTGTCATCACACAGAAAACAACCACATACTTTATATCCTTCATCCTAAAAAACAAAAGTCTGAAAATATATTTTAAAATATCAATAGAATAATAACATAGGTTAAATATATAAAATATGAAATGCTTAAAATTGAAATATAAGACAATTTATAAAGTTATTAAGTGTATATAAATCTCAGCTGCACATCATTCATACTGACATGTATGACAGCTGTTCATGAGACGAGAATAATCAGAGCACACAGAGCAACACTACACAAATAAATCAAATAAAATATAACCAGATCTCTTTTCCAATATCTAGATGTTTTCATATTGTGGAGCAATTCTCTCAAAATATAAAATTTTTTGTCAGTGTGATCTGCGTTTCCATGGCAACGCATGGGGTATGACTAACAACTGGAAAACAATCAGTCCCATCAGTAGACTCTTATGTAACGTACGCAATGTTTTCTACTCCAGGAAGTAGTCTGACCCTTAGCAACCACCCTAGCAACAGAGAGGATTTCTAGTCTCCAACTGAATAATTACAGAAAAATAGAAACACTAAACTGATCAGCTAGTTCAGTCTGGTTGGAACAAAGATATCTGATGAACAAAGATATCTGATGAATAAAGATATCTGATGAACAAAGATATCTGATGAACAAAGATATCTGATGAACAAAGATATCTGATTAATAAAGATATCTGATGAACAAAGATATCTGATTAACAAAGATATCTGATGAACAAAGATATCTGATGAACAAAGATATGTGATGAACAAAGATATCCATGTTCTCATGTGTTTTCAACATTTTAGCTCCGTGTCATGTGTTCAAACCAAACCGGTCCAGCTAGCCTCCTCTAGGATTGTAAGTGCGTGACTATCCGTGGTGTTACGGTACGGGTGCTCGGAGCGACCAACAAGGACCAAAAGAGACCCGACTTCACCAAATGGGTCATTTAATAGAACTAGAACAAGTAGAAACTACATTATATTACATATTATATGAAACTCTAGTCTAATTCTATTTTCCCATTGAGGAGGTGGAGGGATATTTCTAGCGATGAACAGGATGTGATGTCATGATGATTTGTTCCAGATTAACTACTTGTTGTTTAATGAGAGTTTTATTGTTCTGGATTCATGTTGGAGCACAGAAACCTGCTGGATCACCTTTCCGATGTAGTAGAAGGGGAACCAGGAGAGGAAGATGTCGGCAAAGAACTCGGCCACGCTGAAGATGCCGTACACGACCCAGTAGGTCAGCCACTTGGTATCGTCCTCCTTGGTGGCACTTTCAATGGCCTTAATCCTGGAAGAGAGAGGAGCATGTTACTCAGAGGTCAAACCTTCATCTCCTCCTCCTATTAACACCGCCTCCTCCTGTCAACACCTCCTTCTCCTCCTGTCAACACCTCCCTCCAGCTCGTCTCTCCTCTGTTCTGCTGACAGGACGTTTACAAAAGAGTCTCTACTTTTGTTTTCATCCGCCTGCTGCGCCATGGCGGTGAACACCACCTGTCTCTGACACCTGTACATGGATGTGTGCTCCACCTGTTCACCCATTGGACACCAGACGGAGAGACGGCGACCTCTCAAAGAGCTGGACAGACGGACACGTCATGAGTCATCTCTCTGACTCCTCCCACATACTTCACACTGGTGGTGTAGCGCTGTCACACAGGAACTCTTCGCTCATCACGTGTCACATCACGTTAACTTCCTGTGATGTCGCCATGTCTCTGGTTTGAACACCAGGTGAGGAGTTGAGCTTCCTGATGCCGTCAGACATACAGGGACATGTTCTGACTACAGTTACAGGACGGATGTAACAGGACAGACGTAGTCCACGTTGATGACATCATTAGGGTGATTGTCTCCACGTCCTCCACCGTCGTACAGGACAGGATCCAGATGTGTCCAGCAGGTGGAGCAGTTCTTCAGATCCCTGCAGCAGAGTCCTGGAGGAGGTGCAGCTCCGTCACGTCCTCTGTGTTCCCTCCAGTCCTCAAACAAACACACCGTCTGAACCCACATGACCCGCTTTGATCCGTTGATGTCGTTACATCACTTTATTATCTGACAGCTGCAAAACATGTCATGGCACGCCTGCAGCTGCACCAACGTCTCTGAGTGTACACCTGTCTTCCTGCTCGTCCCTCTGCCGCCATCACTGTTACAACCTCGTCCTCTCTCTTCTTCACGTTATCTTCACTGTCCAACACAAACGCAGACTGAAGCTCCTCCCCTTCACTGTTCTTCTTCTGTCACATGACTGCTGTTTCTGTGATGTATGACTTTAAATCTGCTGCGATTAATGACAAGAACGTGTGAGAACGTCCACCAGGGGGCGGACTCTCCACCTCCTTCAGCAGACCGGGCCACTGAGAACCAGAACCAACCGGCTGAGACAGAAACACATATCTGGGGACATCTGGGGACATCAGTCAGCTGTTTGTTCCTGACAGCTGTCTCCATCATGTCTTCATCTTCTCGCTGAGGCCGGAGATTCTCGGGTTTACACTCGCTGACATGCTACATCAGCAGCGGCAGTCGTCTACCTACAGATGTGGTTCTTGTGTTCCAGATGTTGTGCGTGTGTTCCAGGTGTTCTACTCGTGTTCCAGGTGTTCTACTCGTGTTCCAGGTGTTCTACTCGTGTTCCAGGTGTTCTACTTGTGTTCCAGGTGTTCTACTAGTGTTCCAGGTGTTCTACTCGTGTTCCAGGTGTTCTACTAGTGTTCCGGGTGTTCTACTCGTGTTCCAGGTGTTCTACTAGTGTTCCAGGTGTTCTACTTGTGTTCCAGGTGTTCCACTAGTGTTCTGGGTGTTCTACTAGTGTTCCAGGTGTTCTACTTGTGTTCCAGGTGTTCTACTCGTGTTCCAGGTGTTCTACTCGTGTTCCAGGTGTTCTACTTGTGTTCCAGGTGTTCTACTTGTGTTCCAGGTGTTCCACTAGTGTTCTGGGTGTTCTACTAGTGTTCCAGGTGTTCTACTTGTGTTCCAGGTGTTCTACTCGTGTTCCAGGTGTTCTACTCGTGTTCCAGGTGTTCTACTTGTGTTCCAGGTGTTCTACTTGTGTTCCAGGTGTTCCACTAGTGTTCTGGGTGTTCTACTAGTGTTCCAGGTGTTCTACTTGTGTTCCAGGTGTTCTACTCGTGTTCCAGGTGTTCTACTTGTGTTCCAGGTGTTCTACTTGTGTTCCAGGTGTTCCACTAGTGTTCTGGGTGTTCTACTTGTGTTCCAGGTGTTCTACTAGTGTTCCAGGTGTTCTACTAGTGTTCCAGGTGTTCCACTAGTGTTCTGGGTGTTCTACTTGTGTTTTAGGTGTTCTACTCGTGTTCCAGGTGTTCTACTTGTGTACTGACACTAACATCAGTACACTACAAGTACCAGGATGAAGCACTCAGAACGCTCCAGAAAAAGAAGAAGTGTGAAACTCTGGACACGTTCCTCCCAAAACGGTCGTCATCTTGGCTCCATAGAGGAAGGGGGCGGGGCCACCGACGTAAAGTAAACTCTTATTGTATGGTGTTGTTTCAAATCACATGATGACAGGAAGTGACCTCATCATGTCAACACATCACCCTACAAAATATCTGCAGCTTTAATAATTTTACCCAGAATCCAACGTGTTTTTGTGTCTTCTGTTAAACACTCAATAAAGTTTGATTCTTCTGTCCAGCAGTGGAGAAGAAACACTTTGTGTTCAGGAACAGCTGCCTCACACGCTTTTAATTTGAAAATCCTTTACGTCTTTCATCTGGAACGCAGCACAGTCAGACGTTACAGGAGTCAGCCTGGATGATGGTGCGTGTTCATATCACAGACTTCAGTGTTTCAAACAGCCTGACAGGAAGTGGTCGTGGCCAGTGACATCATCACTGACTTCCTGTTTCACATCTCAGCTCAGCGACGTTACTTTCTGGAAACAAATCAGCGATTTGTGATTTGAAAGTGATGCTTTAATGGTAGCGTGAAGAGAACCCCCCCATCCCCCACCCCCACCGATCTTCATCATCATCATCATCATCATCATGGCTCTCACAGCGTGGACACAGAGAGGCTTCAGGAGGCCGACATGTGATGCTGACTGAACCACACGACTCCTTAATGACATCATGACGTCTGTTTAAGAACAGAGATCACAAGACGAGGACGAGGACAGTCCGCCGTCCCAATGTCCACAGTGTCCCCTCTGTGGGAAAAAAAAAAGTCTCCCAGAATGCACTGCAGATTCATGGAAATACGGCAGGAGATATTGGAGTCAACAACGACTGGAGGGGGAGGGGGTGGAGGACTGCCTGCTGCTGCACCTTCAGCTTCATCACCTTCATCAGACTGTGAGCTGTGATGTCACACATGTTAAAGGGTGTTTTCTGTGTTGTTATCTTTATGAATCACATTGTAGTCTCATTGTAGTTTCATGGAAATCATTTTTCTCATTGATACACTGATAACAACACTGATAACGATAAACAGGAAAATCCTCCAGAGATCAACAACAGAAAACATCTGGTCAGAAAATATATAATATATATAATATATATAATATACAGGTAGAAAAGTATCTGTGTTTTTGTGTGTCTGTACATGTCTGAATGTGTGACTTTGTGTCTATGTGTACATGTTTGTGTCTGTACGTGTCTTTGTGTTTTTCTGTGTTTATATGTAGGTAGTGTACATGTGTGTATATATATACACGTGTGTATGTAGTGTGTATATAAATGTGTGTTTATGGTTGTAGTGTGAGTGTGAGTGTGTGTGTGTGTGTGTGTGTGTGTGTACAGGGTGTGGTGCGGCAGGCCCCGCCCCTCAGCCGTCAGTACTTACGAGATGTATGCCGGGTAGAGGAACCCGATGAGGTTACAGAGGAGGGAGGCTCCGTAGCCGATGACCAGGTAAACAGCGATGACGGTCACCAGAGCTGGAAGAACCGCATGTTGGTCACCAATCCATTAAAGTCCCATCAGTGTTAATACAGGAAGCAGCAGGACAGAGAGGAGAGACTCGGTCCTTTGTCAGGATGTCTGTCTCCGTCTCCTGTCCCACTCCTGTGCCCCTCCTGTCCCACTCACCCAGAGCGATGTACGTCCTGCTCACTCCGGTCCTCGCCTCCACTTTGGCCAGAACATCCGTCATCAGGTTCTTCTCGTGGAGGAACTTCTCGAACCTGTCTCGGAGTCCCAGCGCCATGGCTACACTTCCTTCCTCAACGATGCTGATGAATCACGAAATGGTCGGAGAAGGAACTGCGCCACCCTGCAGCCCGACGCGGCTCTGTGAGCAGCGCCCACACCGGATGCGCAACACGGAGCTTCAAAATAAAAGCGACCACATCTTTTTTGCAGTATATACTGCACATTAGAGATGAAGATGATGATAATGATGTCAGACGGAATTAAACAATAAAAAGATTGTTGAAACAGCCCACCTCTGAGCCTGGTTCTGTTGGAGGGTTTTCTCCCTTAAATAGGAGATTTTTACTCCTAACTTACGTGAGAGTTGTTGAATTGTTGTGTTTCTCTGTGAAGTTCTGCTGCCAGGACTTTACTCTGTTAAGTGCAATGGAATAATCTGTGTTGTGATCTGGTGCTACATAAATAAAACCGACATAAAGTCCTAACTCAAGGTGCCCGGCTTTTCCCAGTTTTAATTTCTCTCTGCAGACACAGTTTACACAGCTGGCAACAGCTGTATCGCCATGACAACTGAGCAAACTGAAGCTGCTGAGCATTCAGTGTGCTGCTGTGTCATCCCCTTTGGTTTCCACTGCACCATTTTAACAGAGCATCATCACGTACATGTTAAAGTCCATCTGAGGACGAAGTGCTCAGACTGACATCCAACCTCCTCCTCTCATCTCTCGTTTCCTCACCGCAAAATACACAAATATGTCACGGAGGATGTTTTATAATCAAGTAGGAACTGTGAAGATCAGTGAGCTGCTGATCATTTGTTTAATAATGTTAACCACTAGGATCACGTGTGTATCTCCACAGGTCACATGTGTAACCTCAGGGTCACGTGTGTATCTCCACAGGTCACATGTGTAACCTCAGGGTCACGTGTGTATCTCCACAGGTCACATGTGTAACCTCAGGGTCACGTGTGTATCTCCACAGGTCACATGTGTAACCTCAGGGTCACGTGTGTATCTCCACAGGTCATGTTTGTCTCCTGGCGTGTTCTTTTCTCCTCCTGAACATGCTAACCGTGCCTGACGTGTACTGTGAAGGTAACTGGAAGTACATGTGCTCTCCTCCACGGTAACTCTTGCCAGCTTGATGCGGCTGCTGCTCATCAGGTATAAAAAGATGAGGGAAGTTTGCCCAGAGTTCAGTCTGACAGGCAGTCCTTTCTCACAGACTGGGTACTCTGGTAAAACTCTGTCTCTCCTCAACCTTCAGGATGCGGGGTGGTGACGGTACGCAGGTGAAGGTCAGGTGAATAATGGCCACTGCTCCAAAGAAGTGTGTGAAACCTCCTGGGAGGTAAAAGTCGGGGCACAGTAACCACCTGTTACCTCTCCGCAGCCACGCCCTTCCCTCTGATGACATTGCAAGTACAACTGTTGGCATTAAATGCATCTCTTTCAGACCTCCTCAGCGTGGATCCTGCAGCTGCTGCTCAGGGAAAAGTCTGTGACCACAGAAGGTCTGAGAGGCGTCACGATGGCTCCAACTCATCAAACTGCTGACTGGATTCACGTCCCTCCACGTCACGTGGTCCACAGAGCAGAAACAACAACACCACCAGGGACACAGACTGGGCATGACAAAAAATCATCTTCATTTCGGGTTTTATTCTTATTTAGTTTTAATTGATGCAAAAAACAAACAGTGATATTCACAACAATGAACAGAAGGAGAACAGAGTGGCGTGACACAAACAACAAAACAAACAAAGAAGGTAGGATAAATAGAAATAGAAGAAAGAATAAATAATCCAACAAATAAGCACATATTGATCCTAAATGCAGTTAATTAGGTTAGTATTTTAGTAGAGATCTTTTATTCATGAAAAATTAATACATGAATATTAATAATTAGTAATAACAGTGATAATGACGACGACAACAACAACAATAATAATATAATGCAAATAATGATAGAACAAATAATTGACTAATAAATATCTGATAATTTGTGAACTCGAGGGTTTATGATCAATATGTGGACATATCAGCTGGGGGGGGGGGCAGCAGGGCTTCAGAGAAACATTCTGTTGTTGTCATGGCGACAAAGCTGTTGTCAGGATGATCTCATGAACACTTACGTCACCCTCTGAAATCATTAACGAAAAAAATAAACTCAATGTGTCCATTTGCATATTGTTACTGGACTGCAGTCAGCGGTGGTCCCACCTGTGGAGACAGGTCTGTCTCCACAGGTGGGACTCACCTGGACGTTAAAATGTGGAGCACAGACACAATGATGTCATGTGGTTGTGTTCACTGACTTCACCATGAACAGTCCAACGCTGACATAAACAAAGCCAGCTGTGAAGGTCCAGTTTGTCCGGCCTGTCCTGGTGCTGAGGTGGGCTTCATTCCTGCACCTGCTGCTGATCCCTGTGTGTGACAGGATACCGAATGAATCCGGTTTAAAAACGTTTCAGTCCAAACCTCAGACGGGACATAAAAGAGTTCGTATCTTCAGGTCTGTAAAATGGTTCTGATCCAGAAGTGTCTTCAGCTGCAATACCAGCGAGTGCCACTAGAGGTCGGCTCCAAAAAGCCTCCGGCTCCATAGACTCCCATTCAACTTCTCTCATCAAATCCAAAGTGAATAAAATGTGTCCATCAGTTATCTCGGTGTTGTTAGCTAAAGTCACTCCTTCTTATTAGTTTTCTGGAGGTCCATCTGAAAATAATCCCTCATTCATTAGAAAAGAAGATTCAAGAAGACCTGTTTTTGGGGGCGTGTCTGTTTGATTGACAGGCCTGTGGTGCAGTCAGGTTACAGCTATCGGTGGGCGGGACGTAGTATCGTCAGGTTTCCAATCAGATCGGTCAGATCCACTGCTGGCTCCTCCCCCAGCTCGTCCAAATATGGTCACTTCCTGCTCCAAACCGCTCCGAACTAACAAGATGGTGACGGACAGAATCTGAACTGGAGGATTGACAACAAACCAACGATGACATCACTGACAGTCAGACCCTCTGCGGTCTGATCCGTCCACACCACCAGGGGGAGCCAGAGAGACAGACACCTGCTTCGTACCTGTGTTCATGTTCACCTGTCAGTCAGCAGGTTCTGTTCGTGTCTGATGATTCAGAACTTTTCCCGCCTCATGACTGAATTAAATTAAGTGTTAGAACAGCTTTAATCACAAGTTTGATGTGTTTTAACATTTTTGTCCCATAATAAAAAAAATTATCCCATAATTAATTTTTTGTCCTATAATTCTGTTCATGTCAAAAGGCTGACAGATTAATTTAATTTAACTTGAGGTTGTGATCAGACTGTCACGTGCAGCGCGGTTATGAGTACAGGAAGCTGCGGTGTTTTCCTCGAGAAGAAGAGACCGGAAGTGTCGGTGAAGCTGCGTGTGACGGAACCAGGCGGAGACCGGAGACGGAGCGCAGAGACCCGCAGACGGACGGACAGACGGACGGAAGACTGAATCTGGACCCTGCACCGCCACACAGGTTCGTGTTCTGTCCCGGTTCTGGTCTCGGTCGGTTTAGTGAGACGATGTGAGAGCAGGAACTGTGTGATGAAGATTACACAACGAGGAAGACTCTCTTCCTCCGTCCGTGGCAGCGGAGGCTTCACGGTGGGATGTGTCACAGTCGTGTGCTTAAAATGATCGGTCCGTCGGTACACAGATAGAACCTGTGATGTGTGTGGACCGGCCGTCGGTCCGGTAGGTCCGGTAGGTCCGGTCGGTGCGGGTACGGGGCGTCCCGTTCAGCCGCGGACAGGATGAAGCCGCCGGCCTGCAGCCATCTTCTCCGCCCGTCATTTCTTTCTTCATCTCGGAAACGCTCCTCGGATTCCCCGGTGCAGCTCCAGCGCAGCTCCGGTGCTGCCCCGGTTCTGCTCCATGCCGCTTCCCGCTGCATCACGGCCGCTCTCCGTGTTGGTGGAGCGGCCGTTCCTGCAGCGGTGTTCCGGTGCAGGCTGCGCGGCCTTCTTCCTCCTGCGGCTCCGTCTCCGGGACACCGCCGGTGTCTCCGGTCCCCGGTGATTTAATACGACATATAAACAACCAGCTAACAATCTCTACTTATTGATATTCACAAACCGGATGAGCGCGTTATGATGTGATGTTTGTAATCCTCATCCTACCGGCCCTCTCACCCAGCACACCTGCAGTCCCTCATTATTTATATATATATATATATATATATATATTTATATTTATTTATTTATATTTATATTATTTAAATAATATATATATGAAATTTCATATTTAATTTCTTTAATCCACTGAAGGTCGAAATTTTCACAGAATTCCAATCGATTCGGAAAACAACTGTAAAATGTCTTCATTAATATTAATATTAATGAGTTGTAAAAGCAGCTGGTTCATTCAGTCTGAAACGAGTCGTAAACACTTTACTGCTCAATAAATCTAAATATTATTTCATGTTTAAGAAGTAAAATAAAGACTAACCTCGAAATAACTGCAAAATGTTTCTTATTGAAAAATGAAAATTTAAGAAACATCTTGTAGTCCAGAGACCGGGTCTAGGGACCGGGTCCTCAGACCGGGTCCCGAGACCGGGACCAACGACCAGAGACCGGCTCCTCAGACCAGGTCCTCAGACCGGGTCCAGAGACCGGGTCCAGGGACCGGGTCCTCAGTCTGGGACCAGAAACCGGGACCAAGGACCAGAGACCGGCTCCTCAGACCAGGTCCTCAGACCGGGACCAGGGACCGGGTCAGACCAGGTCCAGAGGCCAGGTCCTCAGACCAGGTGACCCTGAATGAGGGTGTACGCCTCCACAGTCTTAATGTCTGTCTCTGTCTCAGGATGTTGGCTGCAGCACTTTATCTACTTAACTGTTGGCACGTCTGACACACACACACACACACACACACACACACACACACACACACACACACACACACACACACACACACAGACACACACACACACACACACACAGACACACACACAGACACACACACACACACACACAGACACACACACAGACAGACACACACACACACACACACACACACACACACACACACACAGACACACACACACACACACACACACAGACACACACACACACACACACACACACACAGACAGACACACACACACAGATACAGACACACACACACAAACACAGAGAGACACACACAGACACATACACACACAGACACACACACACAGACACACACACACACACACACACACACAGACACACACACAGACACACACACACACAGACAGACACACACACACACACACACACAGACACACACACACACACAGACAGACACACACACAGACAGACACACACACACACACACAGACAGACACACACACACAGACACACACACACACACACAGACAGACACACACACACACACACACAGACAGACACACACACACAGACACACAGACAGACACACACACACACACAGACAGACACACACACACACAGACACACACACACAGACAGACACACACACACAGACAGACACACACACACAGACACACACACACAGACAGACACACACACACACACACGCATACAGACACACAGACACACAGACACACACAACACACACAGACAGACACACACACACACACACACAGACACACACACACACACACAGACAGACACACACACACACAGACACACACACACACAGACAGACACACACACAGACAGACACACACACACACACACACGCATACAGACACACAGACACACAGACACACACACACACACAGACAGACACACACACACACACACACACAGACACACACACACACACAGACAGACACACACACAGACAGACACACACAGACACACACACAGACAGACACACACACACACACACACAGACAGACACACACACACACACAGACAGACACACACACAGACAGACACACACACACACACACACAGACAGACACACACACACACACAGACAGACACACACACAGACAGACACACACACACACACACAGGTGCAACAGACTGTCATCATGTGTCTGACTTTGCTGCAGCTTCTGTTTCAAATCCAGACGATGACATCATCACTAACTGAAAAACCATCATAATTATTTGTTTTATTTGTCCACAAACATTAAATCTTTCTTTCACGTTTGATGCTGCAGCTTCGACAGCCGAGTTACAAAAGTCCCATCAAATGTCTGAACGTTATTTTTAGCCGTTAACTGACTAAATATCCCATAGTAGTGACCAGTGCTCAGTCCTGGGGGGTCAGGTCCCCCCAACAGCAAGAAAGCACCAACCTCCCCCCATTATACCATATATAGTCTATCATGTCCTCCTTTTGTGAACGCCGTCATCGGTTCTGTCTCTCGTTACTTCCTGATTGAACACTTGGTTATCGGACCACAGCGAACCTTTACTCAGCCGGTTCCTTTAAATGGGAATTAAACGGTAAACGTAGTCGTGCAGATTTGAACTCGTAGACATCGTAGACGTGGTAACGCTGCTGAAACGTCCTCCTGACTGACGCTTCCTCTCCACCTCTGCTCCGTCAGGACATGTCTGTAAGGATGGAGATGGACATCAGCGGAGTACCCCGGGCCCACGTCGCTATCCTCCCCGCCGCCGAGATCAAAGCCGGCCTGAAACCCGAAGCCGAGCGGCCGCGCTGCGCCAGCACGCCCTGCTCGCCCATCAGAGGGACGGTGGCCGGCTACCAGATCCTCCACATGGACTCCAACTACCTGGTGGGCTTCACCACCGGCGAGGAGCTGCTCAAACTGGCCCACAAGTGGTCCGAGGGCGCTCCGGAGAAAGGCTCCGCGTCGGGGGGTGCGTCCGGCGCCGTCCAGAGCGCCGTCCCCAAGTCGGCGGACCTCGCCGTCCACCGGTCCTCGCGGATCGTCAAGGCCAAAGGCCGCTACTACCAACCCTACGACATCCCCGCCGCCAACGGGCGCCGGCGGAGACGCATGCCCAGCTCCAGCGACACCTTCCTCAGGACCCTGGCCCACGGCGAGCCAGGGAGGGGGCTGCACGCCCCGCTGCCCCTCTGCCTGCTCAAAGGAAAGGGGGCCCAGTCCAAGTCCCTGGACTACCTCAACCTGGACAAAATCAGCCGCAAGGAGTCGTCGGACACGGAGGTGCTGCAGTACCAGCTGCAGCACCTCACCCTGCGCGGGGAGCGCGTCTTCACCAGGAACAAGACATGAAGGCCTATTTCAGGCATCTTCCCCCCCGCAGGGGATTTAGGTGCTATTTTCAGCCCGGTTTCTTATGGACGGTTCTCTGAGAAGACAGTCTGATAATCTGGTTATATTATTACCGGAGGGGTTCACCTCCGATCGTGCACATAACGTTGTGAGCTTGTTGGGGTTTAAAAATGTGAATTATATAAACTTAGCAATAAGTGGTGGAGCTGTGTGTTGGCAGTGTTGTGTGTGTGTGTGTGTGTGTGTGTGTGTGTGTGTGTGTGTGTGTGTGTGTGTGTGTGTGTGTCAGATACACACCGATACATCAGCTGACAGCTGAGACAAAGCACATATCACACGCTGAGTCAGCTTTCAACGCGCCACTGCTACCAGTCCACTGCTAGTTTCACTGTCTGACTGTGAGCAGTTCTTAGTGGGTGTTTTTGCCATTTTAATTTTTAAGATTATGAAACTGTCAAAATTAGCAAAGTAAGACTTTATTACGTTGCAAACTTATTTATTTATTGCTGTTTTATTGCTGTCAGTCAATATCAATATGCTTTTAAACGTCTTATTTACCTTTAAAATAAGTCCAGAATGTGTTTATTGGGGAAAGATGCTTTTCTTTCTTAACTTATTATAATATTTATCTGCCATGTGTACATGTGGGAGTTACCTTCCCTCCCCTACTTTCCTTCTTGTATCCGAGTATTTTTTCCTCTAGTTGACAGCTGTATCAGAGAAAGAGAAGAGCGACGCCTGGACTTGAACCAGGGTCCAGAGACAGTCTCTTGCTCACAGGACTTTTAAAGGTGAGAAGCTCTGACAGTCTGGAGGAGGATGATGATGACGATGATGATGAAGGACGATGCCGAGCGGTCGGTCCTCCCTGCGGGCCTCTGCATCAAAAATCCTTGTTCATCTTAAAATCACGGCCGGTTTACGTCACTTCAGTCCTTCTGCATCTGTTGATTGATTATTGGAACGTGTTTTGGCTTTGTGGATCCACGCCGGTGCATCGTTGGTTGGGAGGTCGCAGCAGTGTGTAGAGGTGTGTCCTTTTACATCAGTGTGTATGTTCCCCTCCAGCTGACTCTGACACCTCTGCACTGCTGAACATCTGCAGACTGTCCAGCGAACAGGCGTTCACAGTTCACGCTGCAATATCGTACATATGTAAACCACGTGAGCACTTCCGGCTCTCTGGAAGACGTGTGCACCTCTTGAGTTTCTGCTCCGCTCGTTGAGCTGCTGTTGAAGGAAAAATAGTGATTTGTTTGCCTCCTAACTTCCGTTGATTTGATCCCTCTGAGGTGAACTTCTTCTGTCGTAGAAGATGAAACGACGTGAGTAGAAGTGGTTGAGTCTGCGGGCTCTCAGGTCAGATGTTTGCTTTACGTTCCTCCCCGAGAGCCGCCAGAGTCACAGTTATACAACAAGTAGTTCTGACCCGGAGAGCTGGTTCTGACCGCATCACGGTCGTACCAATAATGACGTTAAAGACCACAATCTCGTATAATATTCCTAAATGTTCCCAACTCTTATGTTCTTCATTTTTCTAATTAAGCGATATTAGACGAGGTCTTTTATGTCATCATTGGGACGACAGCGATGCGTCAGGACGGAGACGCTTTATACACCAAGTTACCAACTAAATAAAACATGTCATCTAAATGTGTTCATGTGGAAGAACTCGCTCTCAAAACATAAAACTTTTTGTTAGTGTGATCTCCGTTTCCATGGCAACGCATGGGGTACAACTAACAACTGGAAAACAATCAGTCGCGTCAGTAACGTATGTAATGTTTACTACTCCAGGAAGTAGTCCTGCCCTTAGCAACCACCCTAGCAACAGAGAGGATTTCTAGTCTCCAACTGAATAAATACAGAACATAGAAACACTAAACTGATCAGCTAGTTCAGTCTGGTTGGAACAACCAGCGACCAAAAGAGACCCGACTTCACCAAACGGGTCATTTAATAGAACTAGAACAAGTAGAAACTACATTATATTACATATATGAAACTCTATTCTAATTCTATTTTCCCATTGAGGAGGTGGAGAGATATTTCTAGTGATGAGCAGGATGTGATGTCATGATAATTTGTTCCAGATGTTCAGTTGACCAATCAGATCTCTGGGGGCGGAGCTACTTGTTAATATATTATAATATAATTATGATTTAGAGTTTGCGAGTTTAAAACATGTTATAGTTTGTCTAAGAACACATTAGAATCAGTGTGAAGAGGATTAGTTTGAGATTTGTCACCGTGCTTTCACAGGAAGTGAAATGTGAAACAGCACGTTGATCATGACGTACATAAAAACCAACCGGTTTCACTTCAGCTCTCAACGTGGCGCCGTCTTCTCCTGCAGTGTTTCATGTTTGTTTTGATGTGGCCGAATATGAATATAACAGCGGTGAATGGAAACCCGTTCATTTGCATTTGCTTGTGATGATTTTCTGGAAGTGTAGTTTAGATTTGAAATAGCCGACTTTTGGACAGAACGTGTCTCTCTGTATTTAACGCCGGAGGGATGTCGAGGATGTGGGTTGTTGATCTCTAATGTGTCATAACAAGTTTAAACCATTAAAAGTGTCGTTCTGCAGGTGGAACGTAGACGTCCTGGGTGGAAATGTTCTCTTCTCTGACTCCTGTGACCACGTTTATCCTGTTTTGTCCTTGTTTTTAGATCATAAATTCAGAGCAGTAAGTGGGCGTCGGCCTGCTGAGTCCGTAGAAAAGGCGGTAAAAGCTGCTGATGTCGATGATGTCACCAACAATCAGCATCACTCAGACAAATGTTACAAACACTTCTTAGTGCCAAACAGGTGTAACCACCTCCCCCTGCCACACACCTGACGCTGTATGGAAACAGGTGATTGTGGGAGGAGCCAAAGGCAAAATAATTAGCATTACACATATAGTTATATATTAGGAATAAAGTCACATTACTTAAATCTTAGTTATAAATTTGGATCAAATCAGTGCTGACTAAAATAATCTCTAAGGTTAAAAATTCTTCTGAAGAACAAATTTATTTTCAGACATTTTAAAATTTAGATTTGAAACTTGAGGGGTGCACAAACTGTTTCACTGTATACTGTATGTAAAGTCACTCTTATGCACTTCTATTGATTCCTTAAGCCAAAAAGAAAATGTACACTTGATGTTAAACAATGACTGTTAGAGAATTAAAGCTTATTTCAAACAGATCTCAGAGATCAGAAGGAAGTGCAGTTTTATATCATTTGATCTTTTCTTCTTCAACAGTGACTATTCAAAATCAGAAGATGTACTTTCTATTTGTTTTTCATTTATCAGTCCAACATAAGAAAAAAACAAATAACGACTCATATTTCCAACTTTTGATTTCATGCTCATGTTAAAAACAAGTGAAATGAAAGAAACGGCCAAACTTTTAAACAGATTTTAATATTTAATGTGTCCGATGTGTGACCAGTGAGAATCATTCAGAAGTGTTCCTGAGCCCATGCAGTGATTTCCACTCCAGAATAGTGTGTTTTTAATGCAGTGCTGCCTGAGGGCCGAAGATCACCACCATCCAATAATAGTTTCCATCCTTGTCCCTTGTGTTCAGAGATTTCTCCAGATTCTCTGAATCTTTTAATGATATTATGAACCGTAGACGATGAAATCCACTAATTCTTTGTAGTTTTACGTTGAGGAACATTATTCTTAGATTGTTGAACTATTTTCTCACTCAGTCTTTCACAGAGTGGTGAAGCTCTCCCCATCTTCACTGCTGAGAGACTCTGCCTCTCTGAAATCATATTTTAATACCCAATCATCGTACTGATCTGTTGCCATGGCAACCTGATTAGTTGCAAGATGTTCCACCAGGTTTCTTTTAGCATCACACAACTATTCCTGTCCTAACTTTTATAAAATGTTTTGCTGGCATCAAATTCAAAATGAGCACATTAATTATGATGGGAGCAAAAAAGGAAGTCAGCTGACGAAGGGCGAAGAGGAAACGCTGGACTTTTCCACCCAGGAGACCAATGCTCACGTAAAAAACACAAAAGTCGGTGTTGACTGAATGTTAGTTACATTCACAAGTCTTAGGATATTTAATGTTCAATACACAACTGACTTAACGTACTTACTTTAACCCAGAACCTTTCTTTTTCTAACCAACCTGTCACAACACTGACCACGTTTATTATTGTTACCATGGAGATAAAGGTCCAGTAGACTTCACTGCTCCTCTCCAATGGTCCTTATATTCATTCTTCCCCAATACTTAACAAAAATAACAATATAGAGTAGAAAATGTGTTAAATATATTCTGCTGACTGAAACTGGATCTGGAAGCTGGTTCTGACCTGATGGATCTGAAGCTGAGAAATGGAGGGATGAACAAGTTTTTTCTGTCACTCATTTGTTTTTTAAAAATTAATCAGATTATTAAAATGAACACAAAATGTTCATCTTCTGTTTGATTTGATCTCCTTTATTTGTTTAATCTGTTTCACAGAGGATCAAAATATGTCAAAAAGAAAACAATTTCAACAGATGTTTGCATTTTTTTACGAGTGTACGAGTTTAAAAAGGAGAATCTGAAGTGAAATCACATTGTTGAAAAATCCAACTGAAAGCAGAAAAGAAAACAGTGCAGGGAAACTGAAACAGGACATGAAGTGCAAAATATGAAGAAAATGAAGAAATGTTTTTCAGTATATTTTTTTGTTTTTGCTTTTGCATCATTATCAACATCAACATCTTCAAAACTGTCCAGACTCTCTGAGGAACTTTTCTTTGAGCAATTTTTGTGCACAACAAAGTGCAAACATGAGGCTCATCCACAGGCATTCAGACTGCTGTCAGCACCTTCAGGGGGCGCTGTGCCTCACATCCTGGTCTCCTCTGGGGGTCGGTTCATGTAGTCCTGCAGGGCCCGGTGCAATGGCAGCCACTTGTTTACAGAAGCTTTGATGGCGAGGATCCATCTGTGAGGAGATCAGACGAAGCAGCATCACTTCATCTGTTTCACTGCAGCAGCTTCAGGCTGGTTATTGTTTCAAAATGATGTTCATAAAAACAAGACCTCAAATAGGAAGTGTTGTCTAAACACAGTCACACAAGAACTTTCTCTGCACACATTAATCTAAAATGGGTCAAATGTTTTTTTAAATCAGGAATGAACTATCTGAAGAATAACTTGACTCGAAGAATCTAACCGGACGTTTAAAGTCATTGCTTGATATGTTTCTGATCCTCAGTATCTGTGCAGACATGTTGTGGTTATTCAGCTTTAATATCCAGCCTAAAACCATACAATACACATGTTTGCGTGTGTTGTCTTTTTTCCAGACCATTAAATATGATTCAGTTGTCATTAATAACCAAACAGGAAAAATAAGAGGTTTGTTTTGCTTCACAGTAACTGCAGTGTGGCTGGATTTTAAAAACACGTCATCGTCCAGCTCAGACAGACACGTTGAGCACGAGAAGGAAACTAAGAAACTAAAGAAAGATGATGGTTTCATGTGCAGGATGTTCTCGTGATCTGGATAAAGTCCCGTAACGTACAATATAATCAAAGTGCAAATAAAAAGCCTTGCAGCTCCTCACCGTTGATTTTCAGTGGGATTCTCAGCGCAGAAGTAAAAAGTCTTGAACTCATCAGACAGAGGTTTCAGCTCAATGGTGGACTTCTTGGAGGCGTAGGGCTGCTCCCGCACCAGGTAGCCCTGCAGGTAGATCCCACCTGAACACAGACCAAGAGTCAATAACTGATAAAACATGTCACACCTCCTTTCTGCAGCAACGTGAATGGAAGACCGTGACTCTCATTATCTTCATTACATTTAAAACTCTGCACAAACCTCAGTATCACAACAAAGCGTAAAATAAACACGCTGGTTACAAAAGCAAAACGTGAGACAGCCACGTTTAAGTAAATTGGCAGGAAAAAAAGTGGGTTCCTGCTTCACGTATTTTTAGCATTAATAAAAAAAGGTTTTTAGCCACAATAAGCAAGAATATATTATAATATATATAACATATACAACAAAGCATCTTAAATGAGGATTTCTAAACACCACACACACATTTGAGGTGCAGTGAAGAGAATCTGAGAGCATATAGAAAAAACCGAGAACGTCATGATTCACTTTTTGTTGATATTCATGAAACAGTGGGACCCGGTATCACGGCAACACGTGAGAGCCACGTTTTGGGTTTTTGTTGGTGTGAAAAGTTACACGTTTTGAAAGCGTAAAACTTACTTTCACGTAAATGTCTTGTGACACGGGATCATGTGACCAACATCCCGCAACAGAGGGAACAAAGGATAGTTTTTGGCGGTATTTGGAGGCGTGGCTTGCAGGATGATGAGGTTTGAATCCAGGAGGTTTTTCTCAGGTTGTTTGTTTCCTAACCACAACCATGTGTTTATTTAGTAACTCCAACCAAGTGTTTTTGCTAAAAGTTTCATTTTTTCATGTAAATGCAGTAAGTTTCATTTTCGTCCACGACAGGAAAATGTGTAACTGTCACGCCTCGACAGCGCAAAGCGTAGCTATCTCACGTTTTGCTGTGGTAGACCGGCGTGTCTATTTCACGTTTTGCTGTGGTAGACCGGCGTGTCTATTTCACGTTTTGCTGTGGTAGACCGGCGTGTCTATTTCACGCTTTGCTGTGACGCCGGATTGGATCAGTGTGGACGCTGCTGCGTCCTCAGAGGGTTTCATCATATTACTGATTCACAGTGACCCTTTCCTCAGTGAAGAAGAAACCGGCCTTCAGACAGCATCGGAGACCATTGGGACAGACAGGGCAGCATGTAGCTGCTGAAGAGACGAATAGTTTCCCAGCAGTCAGTGGAGACCAAAAACAGAGTTTGAAGGAAAGTGAATAATGTCCACGGAGGTCAGAAACACGTGAATCTAATGTTGCTTCATATCTGCTGAGTAGAAACGGGTACAATCGCTCAGCTTTGGTAGTTTATGGCCTCAGCTGGAGGCTTCATGTTCTCAGGTTAAACTACAGGGTGAAAACAACGTGACAACGATGTCACCGCCGTGTTTCACCTCAGCATCTGAAAGGTGACGTGGATCCGTACCGTGTGCGTGAGTTGCGCGGATGCCGCTGTACAAGTAGAGGCAGGAGTCCTTCAGGATGCAGTAGTGCTGCAGCCACGTGTCCTTGCTCTTGTCCAGTTTGTGGAGCAGTCCGAGACAGTCGGGGCTCTTCATGGCCAGCGGGGGCAGATTAGAGTTGTGTCGGGTGACGTCGACCCAAACGTGGTTCTGAAACAACAGGTCACGTCAGACACGTTCACTCCAGTCAGGTTAGGTTAGGTTAGTCCGCCTCTGGGGCCAAATATTACAGTCACAAGAACACATGTCGCTACACCAGGGTCCATTGGGTTTCTGACAGATTTAGAGGTTACCTGCGTGATGGGGTGAACAGCTTTCTGCATCGCTTCCAGCCACCTACAGTCACACAGATATCAACAATAGGAACATTTGTGAACAGGATCACAGCTGATTAAACATGCACATGGCTGAGAGAGAAATGATGGAAAGTTCTTATCTGTACCGCACCTTTTCATTTCCTGGTTGGAGGTGGCAGAGAAGAAGAAGAGTCGGTTACCGGTCTGAGGGCGACACTTGAACACGAACGGTTTCCCCAGCGAGACGTCCGATCCCACCTCGGCACCCTCCAGCTTCAGGGCTGACAGAGCCCGCCTCCGGCCTTCATCCTGTCACCAACACGCAGGAAGAGAGTCCAGTTTCATTTCTGTGTGGACGCTGGTTCACAGAAACCAGAACCGGTGCCGCCCCCCCCCCCCCCCCCCCCCCCCCCCCGCTCACCCGCTTGTGTCTGTAGTAGTAAAGGCAGCAGTCGTGGGTGAGAACGAACCACCTCTTCCTCCAGCCTTTGATCAGACCCGACTGAGTGCGCTTATGAAGGTAACCTCGGCACGCAGGCCGCGGCGTGTTCGGACCGCGAGCGATGTCGGACCCGATGGTCAACGTCAGAACATCTGGACCTGCAACATCAGGATTATAGTTAACATGGAATTTATGCTTCTAATGTACATAAACTCAGCGGATAAGGGCCACAGGTGAGAGGATAAGGGCCACAGGTGAGAGGATAAGGACCACAGGTGAGAGGATAAGGACCACAGGTGAGAGGATAAGGGCCACAGGTGAGAGGATAAGGGCCACAGGTGAGAGGATAAGGGCCACAGGTGAGAGGATAAGGACCACAGGTGAGAGGATAAGGACCACAGGTGAGAGGATAAGGGCCACAGGTGAGAGGATAAGGACCATATGGGTGAGTGGATAAGGACCATATGGGTGAGTGGATAAGGACCACAGGTGAGTGGATAAGGGCCACAGGTGAGTGGATAAGGGTCACAGGGGTGAGTGGATAAGGACCATATGGGTGAGTGGATAAGGACCACAGGTGAGAGGATAAGGACCACAGGTGAGAGGATAAGGACCACAGGTGAGAGGATAAGGGCCACAGGTGAGTGGATAAGGACCACAGGTGAGTGGATAAGGGCCACAGGTGAGAGGATAAGGACCACAGGTGAGTGGATAAGGGCCACAGGTGAGTGGATAAGGACCACAGGTGAGAGGATAAGGACCACAGGTGAGTGGATAAGGGCCACAGGTGAGAGGATAAGGGCCACAGGTGAGAGGATAAGGACCACAGGTGAGTGGATAAGGGCCACAGGTGAGAGGATAAGGACCACAGGTGAGTGGATAAGGGCCACAGGTGAGAGGATAAGGGTCACAGGGGTGAGTGGATAAGGACCATATGGGTGAGTGGATAAGGACCACAGGTGAGTGGATAAGGGCCACAGGTGAGAGGATAAGGACCACAGGTGAGTGGATAAGGGCCACAGGTGAGAGGATAAGGGTCACAGGGGTGAGTGGATAAGGACCATAAGGGTGAGTGGATAAGGACCACAGGTGAGTGGATAAGGGCCACAGGTGAGAGGATAAGGACCACAGGTGAGAGGATAAGGGCCACAGGTGAGAGGATAAGGGCCATATGGGTGAGTGGATAAGGGCCACAGGTGAGAGGATAAGGGCCACAGGTGAGAGGATAAGGACCACAGGTGAGAGGATAAGGACCACAGGTGAGAGGATAAGGACCATATGGGTGAGTGGATAAGGGCCACAGGTGAGAGGATAAGGGCCACAGGTGAGTGGATAAGGGCCACAGGTGAGAGGATAAGGGCCACAGGTGAGTGGATAAGGGCCACAGGTGAGTGGATAAGGGCCACAGGTGAGAGGATAAGGGCCACAGGTGAGTGGATAAGGGCCACAGGTGAGAGGATAAGGACCACAGGTGAGAGGATAAGGACCATATGGGTGAGTGGATAAGGGCCACAGGTGAGAGGATAAGGGCCACAGGTGAGTGGATAAGGGCCACAGGTGAGAGGATAAGGGCCACAGGTGAGAGGATAAGGACCACAGGTGAGTGGATAAGGGCCACAGGTGAGAGGATAAGGGCCACAGGTGAGAGGATAAGGGCCACAGGTGAGTGGATAAGGGCCACAGGTGAGAGGATAAGGGCCACAGGTGAGTGGATAAGGGCCACAGGTGAGAGGATAAGGACCACAGGTGAGTGGATAAGGGCCACAGGTGAGAGGATAAGGACCACAGGTGAGAGGATAAGGACCATATGGGTGAGTGGATAAGGGCCGCAGGTGAGAGGATAAGGGCCATATGGGTGAGTGGATAAGGGCCACAGGTGAGTGGATAAGGGCCACAGGTGAGAGGATAAGGGCCACAGGTGAGAGGATGAGGGCCATATGGGTGAGTGGATAAGGACCACAGGTGAGTGGATAAGGACCACAGGTGAGAGGATAAGGGCCACAGGTGAGAGGATAAGGGCCACAGGTGAGTGGATAAGGGCCATATGGGTGAGTGGATAAGGACCACAGGTGAGTGGATAAAGACCACAGGTGAGAGGATAAGGACCACAGGTGAGAGGATAAGGGCCACAGGTGAGTGGATAAGGGCCACAGGTGAGTGGATAAGGGCCACAGGTGAGAGGATAAGGGCCACAGGTGAGTGGATAAGGACCACAGGTGAGAGGATAAGGACCATATGGGTGAGTAGATAAGGACCACAGGTGAGTGGATAAGGACCACAGGTGAGAGGATAAGGGCCATATAGGTGAGAGGATAAGGACCACAGGTGAGAGGATAAGGGCCACAGGTGAGAGGATAAGGGCCACAGGTGAGTGGATAAGGGCCATATGGGTGAGTGGATAAGGGCCACAGGTGAGTGGATAAGGGCCACAGGTGAGAGGATAAGGGCCATATGGGTGAGTGGATAAGGACCACAGGTGAGTGGATAAGGGCCACAGGTGAGAGGATGAGGGCCATATGGGTGAGTGGATAAGGACCACAGGTGAGTGGATAAGGACCACAGGTGAGAGGATAAGGACCACAGGTGAGAGGATAAGGGCCACAGGTGAGTGGATAAGGGCCACAGGTGAGTGGATAAGGGCCACAGGTGAGAGGATAAGGGCCACAGGTGAGTGGATAAGGACCACAGGTGAGAGGATAAGGGTCACAGGTGAGTGGATAAGGGCCATATGGGTGAGTGGATAAGGACCACAGGTGAGTGGATAAGGACCACAGGTGAGAGGATAAGGGCCATATAGGTGAGAGGATAAGGACCACAGGTGAGAGGATAAGGGCCACAGGTGAGAGGATAAGGGCCACAGGTGAGTGGATAAGGGCCATATGGGTGAGTGGATAAGGGCCACAGGTGAGAGGATAAGGGCCACAGGTGAGTGGATAAGGACCACAGGTGAGAGGATAAGGGTCACAGGTGAGTGGATAAGGACCACAGGTGAGTGGATAAGGGCCACAGGTGAGTGGATAAGGGCCACAGGTGAGAGGATAAGGCCCATATGGGTGAGTGGATAAGGGCCACAGGTGAGAGGATAAGGGCCACAGGTGAGTGGATAAGGGCCACAGGTGAGTGGATAAGGGCCACAGGTGAGAGGATAAGGACCACAGGTGAGTGGATAAGGGCCACAGGTGAGAGGATAAGGGCCACAGGTGAGAGGATAAGGGCCACAGGTGAGAGGATAAGGGCCACAGGTGAGTGGATAAGGGCCACAGGTGAGTGGATAAGGGCCACAGGTGAGAGGATAAGGGCCACAGGTGAGAGGATAAGGACCACAGGTGAGTGGATAAGGACCACAGGTGAGAGGATAAGGGCCACAGGTGAGAGGATAAGGACCACAGGTGAGTGGATAAGGGCCACAGGTGAGTGGATAAGGGCCACAGGTGAGAGGATAAGGGCCACAGGTGAGAGGATAAGGGCCACAGGTGAGAGGATAAGGACCACAGGTGAGAGGATAAGGACCACAGGTGAGTGGATAAGGACCACAGGTGAGAGGATAAGGGCCACAGGTGAGTGGATAAGGGCCACAGGTGAGTGGATAAGGGCCACAGGTGAGAGGATAAGGGCCACAGGTGAGTGGATAAGGACCACAGGTGAGAGGATAAGGGTCACAGGTGAGTGGATAAGGGCCATATGGGTGAGTGGATAAGGACCACAGGTGAGTGGATAAGGACCACAGGTGAGAGGATAAGGGCCATATAGGTGAGAGGATAAGGACCACAGGTGAGAGGATAAGGGCCACAGGTGAGAGGATAAGGGCCACAGGTGAGTGGATAAGGGCCATATGGGTGAGTGGATAAGGGCCACAGGTGAGAGGATAAGGGCCACAGGTGAGTGGATAAGGACCACAGGTGAGAGGATAAGGGTCACAGGTGAGAGGATAAGGACCACAGGTGAGTGGATAAGGGCCACAGGTGAGTGGATAAGGGCCACAGGTGAGAGGATAAGGCCCATATGGGTGAGTGGATAAGGGCCACAGGTGAGAGGATAAGGGCCACAGGTGAGTGGATAAGGGCCACAGGTGAGTGGATAAGGGCCACAGGTGAGAGGATAAGGACCACAGGTGAGTGGATAAGGGCCACAGGTGAGAGGATAAGGGCCACAGGTGAGAGGATAAGGGCCACAGGTGAGAGGATAAGGGCCACAGGTGAGTGGATAAGGGCCACAGGTGAGTGGATAAGGGCCACAGGTGAGAGGATAAGGACCACAGGTGAGTGGATAAGGGCCACAGGTGAGTGGATAAGGGCCACAGGTGAGAGGATAAGGGCCACAGGTGAGAGGATAAGGACCACAGGTGAGTGGATAAGGACCACAGGTGAGAGGATAAGGGCCACAGGTGAGAGGATAAGGACCACAGGTGAGAGGATAAGGGCCACAGGTGAGTGGATAAGGGCCACAGGTGAGAGGATAAGGGCCACAGGTGAGAGGATAAGGGCCACAGGTGAGAGGATAAGGACCACAGGTGAGAGGATAAGGACCACAGGTGAGTGGATAAGGACCACAGGTGAGAGGATAAGGGCCACAGGTGAGAGGATAAGGACCACAGGTGAGTGGATAAGGACCACAGGTGAGAGGATAAGGACCACAGGTGAGAGGATAAGGGCCACAGGTGAGTGGATCAGGTACCTTGCCGAGCTAAATCAGCCGCCTCAGAATGAGGGATGCTGGTGACATCGATTCCATTAACAGCGTGAACAAAGTCTCCCACCATCAGTCCTGCTTCCTCAGCAGCTCCATCTGAAACCACACAGAGGTGATGTCAGCACAAAGATCTGCAGAACCGACTGACAGACCACAAGGAAGGAGTGACTTTAGCTAACAACACCGAGATAACTGCTGGACACATTTTATTCACTTTGGATTTGATGAGAGAAGTTGAATGGGAGTCTATGGAGCCGGAGGCTTTTTGGAGCCGACCTCTAGTGGCACTCGGTGGTATTGCTGCTGAAGACACTTCTGGATCAGAACCATTTTACAGCCACTTTTATATACAGTTTATCATCATAGCTCTTTCTCAGTGCATGCTGGGAGACACACGTGTCCTTGTTTAGCTCTGTTCTATATTAAATGTGTGGATTTCATTGAAAACTTGTCATTCAGAGATCAGAACACCTGGTTGAGTCAGTGTGAACTCACTTGTGTCAACCTCTGTAACCACGATGGGTTTAGAGAACTGGATCCGGAAGCCCCACGGATACTCTCCGGTCCCTTTGCTGATCTTCACCGTCCGTTCTCGAACTGGGAGACAAAAATACGTTTATTTGAATGCGTGGCATCTGAACCACCTTCTTCAACAACCTCAATCAAGATCAGGATCAGAAGAAGGTTCATCCCTGAATGACGTTCACAACCAGCTTACTCGAGACAGTTCTGGCTCTGGTGTTGAGGTTCGGACGAAGGCCCGCCATGCCGGCGTCGTCTCCCTGGTAGATCCACGCCGAGGAGTGGAAGGTCTCCGTGTAAAAGCCTCGGTCCTGACTGTCTTGAACCGTCACGTCCATGGAGTGTGTGTCCTCTACTACTGGAGAGAAACACAGAGAAACTGAGTGTGAGCTGCATCATCACGTCTACATTTGTGTTCCTGTTCGCTCATCACGGAGTAAATAAAACACAGCTGACGCAAAGATTCCTAAAAGACAAAAAGTTCCTTCTCGTGACAAAAATCTAAGAAAATTCGTAGAAAACGTTCCAACTCTAAGATTTTTTGGGGGATTTTCTTCATTCGGAAGAACTTTAGTCCGAGGAGTCTTTGTGAATAAGGACGCTGGAGTGCATTTTTTTTGGATCAACCAATCACATCTTTTAAAAGGAAGTGTCACGTAGCAACGGGGTGGACCACACCTCCTCAGTGAGATCAGGGTTTCTGTCCTTTCTTTACTCAGAGTTGGTCTGAGAAGTTTCCTGAATCTCAGAGAGTGAATACGTTCTTCATCAGGTCTTCATCATCGCTGAAGACTCGGCCCACCTGCTGGACGTTACCTGATTCCTCTGGGTTGTCACTGGTGATGGAGCTTCCTCCTGCGGAGCTCCACTGCCGGCTCTCCTTGAAGAGCTTTCTCCTCTTGGCCCAGTGTTCGGAGCTGCTGCCTTCCAGGTCTTTGTGCTGCACTGGCTTCAGGTGCTCCATGGACTCAAAGGAAGCTGGAAAAGGTGAGTTTTACATGAAATGAAGTTCACGACATCGATCTGAAAGCTTTTCACAAACACGACTCTGACTTACATCTGGACCTGATGTGTTTGTCGGCCTGGTCTGATTTTCTGAGCGGCTCCTGGCCGTGGACTCCCGAGTCCGGAGAACTTTTAGCCGGACTCGACGCAGAGACTTCGGATCTGACCGAGTTGTCTGGTCCGGTACTTCCTGCGTCCACGTTCAAAGGACTCGTGTCCTCGGTCAACAGAGAAGAGCGGGTGGTTCCGGTGTGACCCCCCTCTGTGACCTCCGCCGGGGGGATGTCGGGATCCGCTGCACCTCTCAGGTGTTTCTCCGGACAACTACACATTGACAGGCGAGAGTCGCTCTGCGGGAAGCTTTGCTCGGGTCCTTGGACTGTCTTGGCCGAGGATCTGCTGAGTTCCAGCTGAGCGGAGTCACTCGCTCTTCGGCCTCTGCTGCTCTGCGACGACGTTCCCGGATGACTCGGCTGCATCTGTTCCTCCGAGCCGCTGCAAGACGGAGGGGTGACCTGGATGGCGAGGCCGGGGAGCTCCGGGCTGTGACGCTCCACCTCTCCCATCTCTTGGTCGAATCCGCTGTCTGTGACTTCGTTTTGGTCCTCGACGTCCAGCGCGTCCATGTCTTCGCACCGGCTGTGTTGTCGGTTGCTTCTGCGTCTGCGGTCGCTGCTCACGCGGAGCGGCTGCTGTCCAACACGCCCGTCTGGGACCTCTGAGGCAGCTTTATTAAAACTCCCTTTGGTTTGTGCAGAAGTATAACTTCCTGTTTCGAATAAGGAGAAGCTGTCGTCGGCCTGGTGGATGCTTCCCAGCCGCTCGGTCTGGAAGGAAAGTGTGCACATGATGAGCGAGGAGAGCGACTCGCTGTAGGGCAGCAGATCCTCCTGACGCCGCAACACGCCGGGAAACGTCTGGCGTCTCCTCCGTGACAGAGAACATCCTCGGTGCTCCACGGTGGAGATGCTGTTGCTTCTGATCCAGGATCTTCTCTGCTGACAGTTGATGAAGTCTTCGGTGAAGCTGGACCTGTTGGTGGACAGGGAGGGTCTCATGAACATGGGCTCGTAGTTGTCAGACTCTGATAACTGATCAAAGGAAGGAGGCACATCTGCCGTTTCTTCCGGTTCAGGAAACGGGCCTTCGGGTTCTTGAGTGGAGGTCGGGGGAAGTTCCCTTCGCTGTCCGTCGGCTCCGATCCTGCAGGAGGCCAGGTCCTGCGTCAGGTCCGCTAAAGTGTCGGATTTAAAGTCTGCGAACTGTCGGGGAGGAGGAATGTCCCAGAACTCTTCGATGCTGAAGCTCCTGTGGAAACTCTTCCTCTTCCCCGGAGGAAAACGCTGCAGCAGCGCCGGCGGTCCGGATGTCTGACAGGAGCAGCGGCAGGAGTTGGTGATGTCCCAGGTGTTGGTGAAGCTGACGGACTGTGAGTCCGTGCGGACTTCGGTCTGAGGACTGATGCTGCCGAAGGTGAAGGTGAAGTCAGGGTTTGGACTCGTGTTGGCTGGCGGCTCGGACCCCTCGTTGCTCGGCGTCCGCGTCCTCTCTTGGCTCTGCAGGAACATCTCGGCACCGCCGCCACCTTCGTTCAGAAAGACCAACGTGGTCTTTGTGCCGGATGAATCGTTGTGATGTTTCTTTTGGATCTCCAGTTTGACGTGTGATCCGGAGCAGTTGATTCTCAGGACGTTGGTGACGGGCCCCGACGACCGGGTTGGATCTTCACATAAAGGTTCACGTGACTGCTGGAACAGGATGCTCGGGGGGGAATCCTCCAAGTCGTTGACGGACACCGACGTTACGATCTTCACTCCTTTCTCTTCGTCCTTGGTGGTTTTGGTATAAATATTCTTGGTGTGTGAAAACCAATCCACGTGATAGTCCTCTTTGAATCTCTTCTCCTTGGGCGGAGCGCTGTTGTACTTCTCCTCATCTTCAGATCCCGACTGAACATTCTCCTTCAGCATTGCGTCCGTCTCCCCCTTTTCAACGAAGTCATCTCTGTAGCTGACGCTGTTGCTTTTGTTCTTTTGGAACATGTACGGCGAGACGCACTCTGAAAGGACAAACAACGACAAACTTAACGAGAGGAAAGTAGGAAAAATGAAGTCCTTTTTTTTACTTTTTCCCGAGATACCGGATCATCGGAACATTTATTGAAATAATACCACTAGAGAAGTTTGGAGGGGAAAATCTGTGTTTGTTGGAGCTGTTAACATCTCAGGTTGGAACCATTGTTTTGATCTTGATTGTGTTGGATTTGAACTTCGTCATTTCTTGTCTGAAAATAAAAGCTGCCAAACTGCTCAGCCGTCCTCTGCTGGTCCAAAGAGGTCAGACTTCTGGCAGTCTGCATGCAGGTGTGACTGAAAAATGTGACTCAGCTAAGCGGCGAGATTAACCTCGCTGCAGCTTCGCCTCCTCACAAAGCTCCAACTCACGTTTGCTGCTGCTGGAACTCTTCCTCCTCTTGCTGTTCCTCCTCCTCCCCCTCTTGCTCATTCTTAAATCCAGCAGAGTCTCACACCTTACTGCAGGATGAGAAAAAGGAAACAGAGGTTGTGTGTTTTTAAAGAGCTTTTATATTTGAAACGTAGACATGAACACATCTGCATCACAGCACGCTGAGTAAAGAGTGATGTCGGTGAATCACTTCTTCAAGAAACAGAAAACTTTTCATGTTTAAATCTCCCAATTCATCTCCATGAAGTTTACATGAACTTGTATTAATAATATGAATTGTTCCCGAAGCGCCGACCAAGAAGAAGAAAGGTGCAAAGTGTAAATATGTGATTCTATTTCAGACATGCTGAGCTGTTGGCATCGGAACTGCAACACAGTGTCTGAACTGCTGCAGCCACACGACACGTCCAGAAAACACAACACGTCCAGAAAACACGACACGTCCAGAAAACACAACACGTCCAGAAAACACGTCCAGAAAACACAACACGTCCAGAAAACACAACACGCCCAGAAAATACAACACATCCAGAAAAGACAACACATCCAGAAAACACGTCCAGAAAACACAACACATCCAGAAAACACAACACGCCCAAAGAACACAACACATCCAGTAAACACGCCCAGAAAACAGAACACATCCAGAAAACACATCCAGAAAACACAACACATCCAGAAAACACGTCCAGAAAACACAACACATCCAGAAAACAGAACACATCCAGAAAACACGTCCAGAAAACACAACACATCCAGAAAACACGTCCAGAAAACACAACACATCCAGAAAGCACCTCCAGAAAACAACACGTCCAGAAAACACATCCAGAAAACAGAACACATCCAGAAAACACCTCCAGAAAACACATGTCCAGAAAACACATCCAGAAAACACAACACATCCAGAAAACACGTCCAGAAAACACAACACATCCAGAAAACACATCCAGAAAACAGAACACATCCAGAAAACACATCCAGAAAACACATGTCCAGAAAACACGTCCAGAAAACACAACACACCCAGAAAACACGTCCAGAAAACACAACACATCCAGAAAACACAACACATCCAGAAAGCACCTCCAGAAAACACAACACGTCCAGAAAACACGTCCAGAAAACAGAACACATCCAGAAAACACCTCCAGAAAACACAACACATCCAGAAAACACAACACATCCAGAAAACACGTCCAGAAAATACAACACATCCAGAAAACAGAACACATCCAGAAAACACGTCCAGAAAACAGAACACATCCAGAAAACACCTCCAGAAAACACAACACATCCAGAAAACACATCCAGAAAACACATCCAGAAAACACATCCAGAAAAACACGTCCAGAAAACACGACAGAAAACACGACACATCCAGGAAACACTCATCTAACTGACTTTAAATATCAAACTTAGAACAGAAAACAGAAGATTTTCGTTGAAAGTACTGAAAATAAAGTCAATTAGATTCAGAATAATTCAGCTGTAAAGTTTCCATGTCTTTGAAATATGTCTTTCAGAAAGGTAGAAAACCGTCAGACTTACCTGTGGAGTCCTGCCGGGTCCCGTCACACCTGTTGGTGTCACATGAAGAGACAGACAGACGACTGCTGCTTCGTCTCCGTCCACTTCAGATTGCTCCACTTCTTACAGATTCTATTCTCAACGTAAAGCAGCTTATTGCCTTTAATCTCATGAGCCATGTACAGCCAGCGGGAGGCGGGCGCCGATCCACCGGCCAAACAGGACAGGTGAGATAAGGCAGCTGCGTGTTTCCATCATCATCATCATCCTCGTCATTATCATCATCATCATCCTCTTTCTTCGTACACTCACGTTTGTTTGGCTATCTTTGTGAGGACATTCATGAACATAATACATTCCCTGGCAGCATCTTATCTTGACCTGAACCATCACATCTACCTGCTGCACCCCGACCGGACCGGACCAGACCAGACCGGACCAGACCCGACCCGACCCGGAGTCTAACCTGTACCGTGAAACACAGCCTGAACCTCAAACAGCTGTTTGAAGAGGTGCTCTCTCTCTCCGACCGGGTCCTCACAAAGATAGTTGTATTAGTGCTCACACTGTTTGGCGGGTCACTGCCTCTGAGCAGGATCAGTGCACCGCCTCCTTTTTACAAATACAAAATACTAAAATAATTCCAGTTGCTCAGTTAATAGAAATAATAATGATTATTATTGTATAATTAGTACAGTTACTCAAAAAAACTAATGTGGCTAGATTTTTAGATACATACAGCCGACTTTCTTTGAGTATTTCCTTTTTCTGCTGCTGTATAATTGTACTCCAGTTAAGATGAACCATTTCCTCCACAGCTTTAGGCCTACCAGACCATCCATCCATTATCTATACCTGCTTTATCCTGAACAGGGTCACGGGGGGGGGGGGGGGGAAGCCTATCCCAGCTCACTTAGGGTGAGGCAGGGTTCACCCTGGACAGATCGCCAGTCCATCACGTAGAGACAGACGGAAACAAAGACCATTCACGCTTTCATTC